>NC_060287.1:4245089-4439017 GCF_021613505.1 Equus quagga | reverse complement strand
TTATTATTGGCACTAAGAAGGGATACAACTATAAGTAATTACATATGTACTGCTTTCTCTTAATTTAAATCTAAGTACAATATTATCCTTTACTTTTTAATACGATCTTTTTTTAGAAGGAGATTATAAATCAGGAATAAAACAGACCTACTTACAGAGTTTGTCATGTCAATTTTTTGAACATACCTTTATTTATATTCAACTAAATGGCATAATGTAAAGGGGTTTTCATCTTTAGGTGGAATGACATGAAACAGTAAATTATCTTATAGTGGCTAAATCAACCAGTATAGAAATGCATCGCTTAACAATGGGGATGTGTTCTGAGAAGTGTCATTAGGTGATTTGTTGTTGTGTAAATATCATATAATGCACTGACACAAACCTAGATGGTATAGCCTACTACACACCTAGGCTATACGGTACTAATCATATGGGACCACTATCATATAAGTGATCTGTTGACCAAAATGTCATTATGCCAAGTATGACTGTATTTGGAAAATTCTTAGTTCGTATAGGAAATTTTAGAAAAGTAGTTATTCATATGTCAAAATGTAATATATCAAATCAAAACACAGTCTATTTCAGAGGCAAAGAAATAAGTGTATGCACATGTTTTTGTGTGCAAGTGTGTGTTTTAAATACATATGTCATTGTAAAAAAAATACCTAACAGAGAGAGAGAGAGACATTCTTTTGCTAAGGTCAGAAAAGTTACACTTACTGTTGTGTCTAGATTCCTGGCCCTCAGAAATTGGGCTAATTTCTTTTAGTGTAATTTCACAAGAAATTTTATTCAAGCTTTTTTTTCAGTTGCTTATTTGACAAGAGTTTTTGGATACTTACCATATGCCAGGGACTATTCTAGGTGCAGGGGGTAGAACAGGGACAAAACGATTAAAACTCACTTTGCTCAAGACACTTGCATTGTAAATGGGGATGCAGATGATAGCACATGACAAATGAGTCACATGTGTAGGATGTAATTTGGTGAGAGCTAAAGAGAGAATAAAATAAGGAAAAGATGGGGGTTGTGATGTTATGTAGGGTAGCTTTTGGATATAGCCACAAGAATATCTAAGGAAAGAATATTTTGGCAAGTGTTAAGACCCATGGGGAGCAGTGGGTCTACTGTTTTTGAGCAATAGTGAAGGGGCTGATGTGGTTCAAGTGGAGGTAAAAGAGTGGGCTAATCATTTATTTGTTTTCAACTTGCTCTGGACAAATCTGTGTGACAGCTGCCCAAGTTCCAGCTTTGTTGTAACACGAGCTGGAAATAAGGCATTCTGATATAAAAATGGAGGATCAACTTTAAACCTAGGTGAAGTTATGAATGCTGTGATCCACTGAATAGGCCATTTTAAACCATGTTTTGAATTAAATAGTTCCTTTCAACTAACACTATGGAGCATGTTTTTTACCCAAGTTTGAATAGATACTGCCAGCCTCAACAACTGCCTATCTAGTGGATGAGGTAGATAAATTATCAGATAATTTCAACAGATGAGGTAGCAAAGTGAAAGAGCCGGCTAGGTAAGAAAGCTCAGATGCCACAGTGTTCGGGGATGTGTTCCTATATGACCAGGTGAATTCTACAATCAATCTTGAGGAATGATTGGGAGTCAGCATGGAGAAAAATTTAAGGAAAAAATTCTAAGAAGTGGTAGAGAAAGAAGAGCTGTGATGAGATGGAGCAATACCCCTCCAAGCAACTGAGGAAACATCAGGTTGCCTGGTGCACAGAGCTCCGGCACGCAGTGAAGAGAGGTTGGAGAGCTAGTCTGGGGCCAGTCAGTGCAGAAACCGCAGGCCTGTGAAGGACTCTGGTGTTTTGAAAATTGGAAGCCAGTGAAAGATTTTAAGTGGAGGAATAAGAGAATAAGATCTGCATTTTCAAAGACGAGCACAATGTAAGTTCTTGACTTTCAGTAGCTCACAAGGTATGGGAAACAGAATTACACACATTCTTTTGCAAGGCACATTGACAAGTTCTGGAGCACAGATGAAAGCAGTACAACTAGGGTGTTCTAGTGCTATGCCTTTAATCTTCTGTTCAATTTACTATTGCAATTAGTTTTTGCTTTATACCTGTTATGCTCAATCCTATTATTTTATGAAGACTTTGAAAGGGACCGTTGATACAGTAACAGAAAATGGCTACTTATAAATACAAAATTAAGCTAAAGTGTTGGAAAATTTCAAATGGCTTCTCTAAGATAAAAATTTTGCAAAATCAATTTGAAGATACAGTGAGTCAGAGGATTCATGATGCCATTCACCTTCCACTCTCTGCTGGCATGGAAGTGCAGAGATTAGTTAGCTCAAGTTTTTCTGTGATTAATAAAGGCTACTGGAAAAGGTTTTTGAAAAACATTTATATTTGCATTGAGATCATTTTAAATTTAAGTTTTGTTCTAGTTTTCCCAACTAAATATTCTATTTCATTTCACACAGACTCTTCAACTTATGTGGAAAAAACCTAAAAGTAAGAGTGATCTAGTTATTACTGGCTTAATTTTAAAAATTGTTTGCCAACACTCTCCATCACTCTCAGTAGCAAAGTATAGATCACAGCCAAACCCAGAAAAAAAATACCTTGCTGAAACTCCAAAAATTGTCTGTCTCAGAAGAAAGAACTTTAATATAGGTGTCTCTATGACTCATCTTTGAATATATATTCCTTCTACCTGACTTTCACAAAATTATTTACATTTCTTCCAACTTTCACCAAATTCTTATTACTGAAATTGTTCTTTGGATTCAGACCATCTCTCAAAGGGAAGCTAATTAACATTTATTATTGAGTACTTATTATAGCCTATTATATTAAACATATTGCATTCTATTACTACACCAGTCTTACTGGGAAGGAATCACTTTCTACATTCTACAAATAGAAAACTCAAATTCTGCAATATCACGTACCTGATAGCTGGCAAAACTAGAAATTTAAGCCTGTCTATCTTCCTCCTAAATCTGTTCCCCTATATCTATTTCCTTCCCAAGAATCATATTAAAATGCACTCACATTCCAGAGCCCAGCAGGCAGGACAGTGTAGCAAACTGCCATGTCTACTCCCTCAAGGACTCCTAAGTAAATGCATCAATGACAAAAAACCCAGTACGGATTGCCTCATTTAAAGTTATTAACTACTATTGGGAAGGAGAAAAGCGATGCCAAGGGAATGGGTTATCTCAGGGAAGATTGATAAGATAGGATGCTAACCAGGCAGAGAACTCAGGCTGTACCATCAACTGGAGGAAAGGGAGCATGGCAGAGCATGAACTCAGACAGATTTCTCTGACTTCACAGTAGATTCTATAACCAGCCCTACATCATTCAAATGCATTTTTATAAGAAGCTGTAGACCAGGGTGTCTCAATTTATCACTATTCACATTTTTGACTGGATTATTCTTTGCTATGAGAGACTAACCTGTACATTGTAGAATGTTTAGCAGAATCTGTGGTCTCTACCCACTAGATGCCAGCAGCAACCTCTCCCCCAGTTGTGACAATTGGAAACATCTGCAAGCATGGGCAAATGTCTCCTCAGGAGCAAGCCCACCCCAGTGGAGAACCATTGTTGTAAACTGTCCTCAGCTTTGCTTTCTAGAAGTACTTATCCAAGAACTCTTAGCTAAACCAAAGCCAGTCTTATTAACAGCAGAGTGTCGTATCAGTCTTTCCTGAAGAAATAATATAACTCAGTTCCAGGGAAAAGATTTTTATAAGGAGCTTGTATATTCAGCATTTAATGAAATGAAGAGCAGCAAAGTAGACAGATTGTCTAGGAGTGCCATTGGTAGGTGTGAGTGGGGTCAATTAAAACTGTGTGAGCTGAATATGCATTTCATGTGCCTAATGATTTCTGAAAATCATTTGCTGTGATGCATTAAACTAGCCAATTTAAAGAGTGATCGACTAAAGGAAAGAAATTGCATAGCCAATAAAATTGATAACAAATTTGGAAGAAATTGAGCACCAATCTTAGGAAAGCTATTTGTGTGTAACAGTCACAAGAAATGTTCATTATGAAGACATGTTCACTGCATGCTGTTAATTGTAATTTGGGAGCATAATACATGTGTGGTAAGAAATGGATAACTTAAGACAGAGAGGCTATTTTAGTGCCTGGTTAACCAAACATTGATTTCAATGAAAAATTGAAGCTGCAAATAGGATAGAAGCTTGTAGATAGCAGGTTGCACTTAATATGAAGTTGTGCAAAATCAACTGCTGATTAGCAGTTGGTCATTTCTGGAACACTTCATAATGTGACAGTGGTGTTGTGTAAACTCAAACAAATATAAATCATTGTCTCAAAAGTCCTAAGGGACCTGGCACATCTCTCCACCAGGACGTCTTCTTTTACAGCCTCATTACACTTGCCAGTGATTCATGGGTGTTAGGCTTGACTGAGAAGGGTGGAAGGGGCTAAGGAACTCAGTATGCTGTATTTCAACCATGCAAATGAGCATATTTCCCTGGGACTAAAAGGCAGCATTTCTAAAAGAAATGGATTAATCTCTGTCTATTCTTATTATCCGTTTGTTGAGATTTTCAAAGTAATCCAATTCATGGGAAAGCATTCTCAACATAGCATTGAATTGCATCTTTAAAGCTGAACAGAACAATTTTATCAAGAGGTACCCTGGCATGGGACAAGCACAGGGATAACAAGGGACAGGGCAATGCGTATGGAATGGAAATGAATTAAGGACTAAACCTATTGAAATGAGACATACCAAGATGTGTCTTAGAGCATAGTCTTGGCCAAGTTATGAGTCAGTGAATGAAATTTCTCTTGTTGGGATAAAGCAGGGTCCTGACATAGTATTGATAACAAAGTCCTCTTTGCTTAGGTGAGAACTACCAATTCTTTTTCTGATTCTCTTTGTTCTAGGCCAGTGTGGACATAAATTTTTGAGGGGGAAAGGACGGGCTTAATATTCTCATAACTCCACAAATAGACAGTAAGCACGTTGAGAGAACACTATTTTATTGAACTTGGGATCTGTAGCATTGTCCATTGTGCCTGGCATTCTGAAAGTACTGCAAAAAATGTGACCTAAGATCTGTAAAAACAAAAATTTCCTTTTAAAATTAAACTAAATTGCTATATTTAAGCATAAATAATATTCTATCAGGGAGATTATCAAAGCCTGTTTAGGGAATCATATTGGCAACACTCCAGTAAAGCATTTAAATTCAGTGTTGCTAAAAGGCCATTGTATCCAGGGCTTCAATAATATGGTAATAGTTATATTTTGTATGAAATTAAACTGAAAAAGTATACACACATAAAAAGATAAATAGAAAACATTTTATTCAAATAGCCAATGAAAATACCAAAAAGAATTTCCCTCAGTTTCCAGAGTACAAGTGATTTCAATAAAAGCAGGTTAAGAATTATAGTTCATTACTAAAGATAGCATTGAGAGCCATTAGTAAGCAGAACATAGAAAGCTTATATGGATTTCTGACAAAGCTTAGGAGTAACAATACTAGTGACTCATCTATTTTTGTTACCTAATACAACAGCAGTATAAAATAAGTTTGAAAATATATGATCTATCTTTTATATTAGAAGGTAGTGTCTTTGACAACATCAATATTCAAAACATAGCTATAAACTTACAAGTAAGCAAAACCACAAAATCTGATTCCATAATCAAATTTGCTTTTCAAGATTCATGTTTGTAACTGCTGGTTGGTCATCACAATTTCTACAGCATATGGACAGTTGGAATTTAATATTATGAAACTGAATTAGTCGTATTTCCTTCTAAAGTGGCCTCTTCTTGAATATTTATTTTTTGGTGCAACCATTTAGAGTCAGCTAAATCTGTCTCACCTTCTCTCCCAAATCCAATTAATCCGCCCCCTCACCACTGCCCTGGTGTGGGCCCTCATTACATTTTATTGGAGCATTACAAGAGTATTGAGTACTAACTGGTCTTCTCAACTCTGAACTGTTTCCCTTTGATTCAGTTTTTCACCTGTTCTAGAGCTCACCAAACCACTCCTTTGAGTCAGAGTCATCCTGGAGCTACAGAGAACCATCCGCAGTAACACTTCCTGAGCGTACCATATCTCATTCCTTGCTATTGCTCATGGGGCCACCTGAAGGTTTACCCACCCACTCCCCCAGCACACACTATATCATTTATAAATCTGCATTTATTCATCTCTTTCTTGTTTAGAACACAAGAAAAGCTTGCATCATAGCCCTCTTTTCTTCCAAGGGACTAGCATAGTTCCTGGTCTATAGCAAATACTGAATAGTTATTGAATGGATTTTCTGGGCCATAACTGTCAGACTTATTGATAGTGCTGATGTTCTGAGAATAACACTTGCAGCTAAAGTAAATAATTTCCCAAACTGCAGTGGTTCAACAGAATAGAAGCTTGTTTTCTTTGTCACCTAACAGTTCAACATTAGTGTTGCATGCCAGAGTGGCTTTCCAACATCCCGATTCCAAGTTCCTTCTATCTTGCAGCTCCACCATTGCACAGTCTTGGAATCTTTTTATACCAGTCAGCAGAAGGATTTGATAAAATGAAGAAGAGCCAGCCCTTCTTAAAAACCCCACGTTAGCAAGAACTAGTCACAAGACCATGTCTGGATATAAATGAAGCAAGGAAATATAGTCATTGTCTGAGAAGCTAAGTCCACCAAAACCCTTCCCTATGAATATTTGGGAGATAGCTAGCCATCTCTTTCATAGGACTTAAGAGAGGAAGAACATATGTATTGTTTTTCAAAGGGAACTAACATTTTCTGAAGGTATTGATAAAAGAGTGGATTTCAGTTATCTGGAAAAGGCTCTTGGGAATAACTTTTTATGACCAACAATTCTGGATGGGATTTGAGATAACATTGGCTTTGGGAATGCTTTTCAAGAACAATTAAGCCCATGAAACTTTTGTTTGGACCTCCAGCCAATTGCAGGACCTGCCCAATGTGATTAGGCATATGGAATAGCTCAGATCTCCCTGCAGTAATTACATCTCACCTTCTTAAAACCAGATGTTCCCCAGGACAGGGAGAGCCGCATGTTTGCTGAAGCAGGCGGAATGTCTCCAAACAGTTCTACTTTTCAGATACCACAGTTTGGAATAAAAGAGGAAGTCTCTTTTCCCCCTTTCAAGATGGTCTCCATATTTCACTTATCAAAAACATCCTTTTTGAAGGAATTGCTAGATCAAATAACTGTATCTGCGATTGCCCACACTCCCGCATTTGATAAATGTGCAATTAAATGAAAAATTTGCCCAATAGAGATCGGCAGGTGCTATATAAACACATCTGTAGGTCATTTAGAAATTACTATCATCACTCTTTTCATTAAAATGACACGCATATATTTAGAAACTACTTTTCAAAAACGTAATGAAAGACTGTCCTTGATAACTTCTCTATATGTTCACCTATAAATCAGCATGAAACTCCTTTACATAATGAGATGCACTTTCTTGGCAAGGAAAAAATGGAAGTTTCAATTTGTCCTCCCGTTTTTAACAAAACGTGTACTGGAACGAACTTTATCCTGTTTGTTTATATTATTTACTATATATTTGTTGTTATTGTACGTGTATAAAGGTATTTCCTTCACATTTTCAGAGTCTTATACAGTTATGAATTTTCTAGCATCTCATCATTTCCACTAACACTGAGATGATTATATTACAATATTAAAAGAAATACGTAGTTAAGGACACATCAAAATTCATACAATTATATATCTACAAGGAGGGTAAGTTTTCCATGTTGAGATTTTTCAGGGCAACTCTACTGAGTTCACTGCATACTTCCAGTGAATCGTTTATGCTGACATGGTGTCATGGATAAAGTTAAAGTTTGTATATTATTGAGTCAGAACAGCTGTCTTCTGTCTGTGCTTCACCGTGTGTCCGTGGAATCCTAGGTTACACAGCACTGCATGGGAGATGGAAACATAAACTTGTTAAACAAATAATGGGTTTCTGTGATCATCTTACACACAATTTCCAAATTTAATCCTCCTTGTATAGAGTGTTTCATAGTGTGCATACATTGAGAAAGATAACTAATGTGCATAATTTGCTGAAATAGACATCTGTTAGAGGTAAATCGATGAGGTCATTTTTTAATTGAACTCTATGAGAAAGTCCATGGAAACAAAATATAATGCAAACAGAATACTAACTTCTGATGAAAAATCCTGTGGATTCAGCATTTCATGTTGCTGCACTAGCGTTAAAGTCCCCAATCACCAAGCTTCTTTGTGCAGCCAATGCTAACAACTCAGGAGGCTCATTGGAAGACCCAGTTTAGACTTCATACAAAATACGCACATCCTAACATATGTAGTTGACTACTATCTACTATGTAAAGGACTGGTATTTTGGTTCCATATCTTTACGTGGACAGTAGAAACATTTGAGAGAGACCTTACACGTGTGTCTTTGGTTGTTTCCATATAATATGAACCAAGGGGTAATGCTAGAACATGAAAAGGCACTCTGGAGATAAACTATAAGCCCTCCACCAAAATGGACATTGAAATGTGGAGACTTGTTTATATTAAGGCTTTATTCAAAGTAATAGCTTTTTCAGAGAAAGCAGGCACTGTATTTGTCTCATTAGACTGGTATTACTGTTTTATGACTAAAAGGATGGATTTAAACAATACATAATCAAAAGAATACACTCCACTATGTCAGCTCTTCTTTCTAAAGCATGTTTGTTTTTGCCAATTAAATCTGGCAGTACCTGTAATAAAAATGATTATAGGACTATGACAAAAATGTGCTTTTATTTCTCCTTTTTAGTTCATCTTTATTTTTAAAATCACACTTTATTTTCAAAATCACACACACACATATTTGAAGGTGAAAGCACGAGCTATGTTTTCAAGACGTGTTTTTCCTCAGTAGAATTATGTCATGGGGAAACACTGTGGATATCCATCAAAGTGAAACCTACAAGGACATAAGAGCTCGTTATTAGTGAACATTGTTTGTAACCTTCAGATAGCTTCAGCATTTCTGTCACAAAATGGCAAGCAGAATGAGAGATTAAAGCAGATCGTACCCTCGAAATTAACATCACTACATAAATTATGGCTTTTATATAAATCTAAAAGCATCTATTTTTTTTTACTTTAAAACAATGAACTATTGCAGCCTCCAGTCTTTGTAATAAAATGTTACAGTGAGTTCAAGTTCACATAGGTCAATGCTGGCTTCAGGTTAACATTATTGATGGAAACTTGCTAAAGCATCCTGGCAGATACGATGCAATAACTTTGGTCAGGAAACCAAGCTGAGGAACATACCCTTGTGGTTCTGATGCTTGTTCTGGATTGCATGCTGGTTCCTACTAGGAAACCCCAGAAGAAACAAAAGAGAATTAAGCATAGGATTGTATAACAGTGGTAAATGGCAGAATGTTATTGTTTACATACAAAGGCAAATTTGGTAGACTATTTGCAATTAGATCTTTTGTTTATGTTTTTAAGACAGTTTTGGTAAATGAATATTTTATTCTTATTCAAAACCAAAGCTTAAAAATCTGTAGTATTGTGATGGTTTTCACCTTACATGCATATATAGCATCCAAGCATTCTTCATGGGTCAAGAATAATTTGGAAGGCATTTTTTCCTTTTTATTTTTTGATTATTCCTTCCTTTAAACAAGGTTGATGAAATGATGGGAAGTGTTGGAATGAAGGCTACAATCTGTTGTAATGGAAGGAATCTTTTCTCGTTGCCACCCTAACTGATACGGTTAATTGTGTGCATCTATGACTTGGACAATTTTCAACAAACTCACTTGAATGAAAGAGAACTATACTTCAGGCAAAATATAGCAATGAAACCTTTGGTGGTTAAATTGACTAAAAATATTGGCCCATTATTCAATTTATTTCATTTCTGTTAGTAATGGCCTTGGCTGACAGAGAGATTACTGGGTACTTTCATTGAAATTTATGAACAGAATTCAAGTAAAGAAAGCAATCCACCACTGATTTTCTGAGGGACATGTCATTAAACCGAGACTCCTTTGTGTTGTTTATTCATTGTTTGTTTACTCATGGAATGGTAAGCTACAGAGATGACATTTCAAAATACGTAACTGGAAATTTCTAAAAGATGGAACAATTTGCACTCTATGTCAGGCACATGTAAACCTGCTATCCACTAAAATGGGTAAACTCTCACATTTAAAAATTTAAATTGCGCTATTTGAACTTTTTTCTCTCTGAGCAGCTCTCAGGAAGGTGAACATTCCCATAATTGAAATCATCATGTGCGTTCTGACCCTAATTGAGTGTGTTTTATATTAAGTTCACACCAAGCAATCATGGAAGCAATTATGGGCACTTGTCCCGGGGCTGCCCTGGCCCAGGTGCTGCTGCCTGATTGTCATTTGGTAATTACCGTGGTCCCTCCCAACGACTTCTCAGCATCAGTTACACGAAGCAACGACTTCAACTAAGTGAAGTCTCCTTGGAAGTACAAGTAAATACTTAATTATTTAGTTTGCTGCTTCATATCGGTGCTGTCTGTTCACCCGGAATGTGCAAATGCATAATGAAAATTGTCTTCTGAAGAGAATTGCACGGAAGTCAAATTGGAGATGAAATCTTGCAATTAGCCTTTTGAAATACGGAAAATACCTTAAATAATAGTGATGATAGAGGCATTGCCAACTTTAGGGGTTTTTTTTCAAGTCTTTGAAGTCTGACTTTGCAGAACAGATTGTAAATCTCTGGCCCATTACACACCTGCAGAGATTTTGGTGTTTTATTTCTCTTGGGTGAAACTGCAGAAGCCCAAACCATGTTAATCACTGTCAGAACCAGTTGTATAAAATGCCAAAATGCAGTGAACCAAGTGTTTTATAATAAATATGACAATACAGTCAGAATGTTGTTTTGTTAGGCTTGTTATTTGTGGTAATTTTTCATTTATAATCTTTGAAAGGAGAAAGTGCTAATGCTTTTATCAGAAAAATTTAACCACAGGAGAGATGTCACCATATTGTATAAATAAGACTATAGGTACTTGTATAGTAATTAATTCGGACAAAAATAAACTAATTTAACAGTAGCATTTGCTTTAAATGCCTTAAAATTCTTGCTTAAAAATAAAACTTCAATATCAAACATCACTACTAAAATTTTTATCTGTCACCCTATGAATGGACTATAATTCTTAGAAGAGTTAATAGTCTCACTATAATATTTCATAGCAATCTTTTATTTTATTATCTTTCTTTTTATTTATAACTGAATCTCAGATTTTACCAAACAGCAGATATCATGATTAGGGTACAGAAAGAATAGTTTTAATCTTCTATCAATGCTCTTCTTTGAAATAGACATTGAATTAACTAGCCTTAAGATTTATCACAGCTCAGCCATGTCATTGGCTTTTCCTTACATAGTATTCTGGTATGTATTGCCAACTGATTTCTCAAAGCAAACATATTCTGTGACAGAGAATAAATATATCATAATATATCTTAAATTGATATGTCCAATTCATAATGGATGATTTTGATATGTAATATCAGAATTGTTATATCCATATATGTAACATTCATGCACCCTCTGATGACATATTTTTATGTGTGTGTGTGAGACAGAGTGTCCTTGAGCTAACATCTGTTGCTAATTTTCCTCTTCTTGCTTGAGGAAGATTGTCCCTGAGCTAACATCTATGCCACCCTTCCACTATTTTATATGTGGGATGCCGCCACAGCCTGGCTCCACAAGCAGTGTGTAGATCTGCACCCAGGATCCAAACCCATGAACCCCAGCCCGCTGAAGATGAGTGGGCAAAACGTAACTACTATGCCACTGGGCAGGCCCCCCTCATGATATAATTTTAATAACATAATTTTGAGGGAGATTTTTCTTCCTATTGGGTAACCATTGTATAAATGTAAGCTACTTTAAATTTACTTGCAGTCAGTATTTATTTCTTGCTAACCAACACAGAAGCAAAATGTGTTATGTTATTAATTTGGTTCCATGAATGTTTATTTTGCACCTATCTGACACTAAGGTTATATACAGAGGGGATGCAAAACAAGAATAAAATACATTCTTCTGACCTGCAGAATATTTCTTAAAAATACGATAATACCAAAGCTGTGTAAATCACTCTTTCAATGTACCTCCACGATGTTAAGACTATTTTGCAATTGTTTGTCCACTGTTTGGAGCCTTAAATCAAGATCATAAGGTCCTTGGCCAGAGACTGTGTTTATTTACCCTTATATCATTAGCTCCCAGGACAATTCCTGGCACATAAGCAGGAATCAGTAAGTATTTCTTTACTGAGGGGGTTAATTAAATGTTTAATTGCTGTAAGAATTAGGGAAAAGTTACAATAATATGGTGTGCTTCCACATTGGAGTGTTATACCAATCTTTTTTCACTATCATCCCGTCCTTAAGGTTCCTACTACACGTGTACATATACCAAATAATCACACCCCAGTAGAGTCAAGAATCAGGACTCTGCAGTTGGAGAGTACCTGAAATCAACTAATATAACCTTCTGAAAAATGTGATGAGGGTTGCAACAGCATGTTCTCATTTGTATCTTGGGGTAGGTTTAGGCAAAACATTGAAGAAATAATTGAACTAAAAAAGCACTAATGAACTATCCACAAAAATTATTTTGGGTACATTTTTGTGACCCCTTAGCAAAGACGTCTTTTTAATAAATTTAGCAATTATTAAAGCTATTATAAACTGAATTTTGTATATGACTAGAGATCCTGAATAGTTATAACTTTTCAGTTTCAAGGCTCTGGGATCTACATCACTAACTATTGTTCAACGGTGATAGAGAGGCATTGTGTCCTTCACAGACCACTAGCTTCTGATGATCTAATTTCATCTTCAACAATAGCTACAAGGAAGAGCAAAAAATACAGTGTTGAAAGTGATGTTTTAGCTATTGTACACATATATGATTAGAGAGGAGTGGGCTAAGCATTGTGTGGACCAATATTATTTCCAGACATTTCCCTGCAGTCAGTCAATTCTTGATCTTCCATGGTAATAGAATAAGTAGCTATTATCAGAGGAGATTTATAGAAGAGATTCATATATGTACCTGAAAGAAACATTTTAGCTAGCAATGTAAAACCCACACTTATTTTGCCTTCTCCATATATTTTACATACATATACACATACATTCTATAAATATAAGTTAAATACCTTCATGCCTCCTTTTTTCAAGCAATTCTCACTAGAAAGATAATATGCTTCTAATTATTTTTTTGCAGAAAGTTCAGATATATACACATGATAGGGAGGGAATGACATCATTCATTATTCTCTCCCTATTTAAAGACCCCTCAGTGTGCTTATTTGTGTCTCAGTTGCCCACCCTATGCATTAGTGGAGGTTGTATGTAAGGCAGCCTCTGCCCCAACCGATGTCCAACCCCATCAGGAAAAAAGGACTAAGCCAAAAACAGTAGTTTGTCTTACTTTATCTTGGAAAAAGTAAATCTAATATAAAGAAATAACATTTCAAGCAGTTATGATTTATTTTTCTTTTCATACACCCTTCTTCGTTCTAAATACTCTTTTGGTAACAATCTTTTTTTAAAGTTGAAGGTTACTGAAGGAAGACAGAATTTTTAAAACATCTTAATTCTAGTTAAAATTCTCACTTACTGTACTGAAATCTTGACTGTAATTATGGGTAAGGTTCTCAAAGATTGATGATGGAGAATTGGACTGAAGCTTAATGATAGAGAATTGATATCTCTATCTCTATTTAACTATCTATCTATCAATCAATCAATCTATCTATCTATCTATCTGAGACACAGTAGTCATTTTGACAAAGTAACCGCATTCTCTGGACTTAATTTTTTGTTATTCCCTCGCTAGTCTGTGAAGCTATGAAATGGTACTATTTTAAAGAAGTATAGAAAAGTGCCTGGGTAATCCATTGACTCTATCCCATCATTCTTTGACAAATCCTCCAATGTTCCTGTGTTAAACAAAAATTAATTCCCTACAGTAGTCCTAAAGGAAATCACCACTGGAAAGCTCCAAAATATTTAAGGAAAGAAATTGATCTTAAGTGATGCAAAATGTATCTTGACATTATATACCTCATGCGTTGGAAGAAATGTTTTATTTAAAGAAACAGCAAAATCAAAAGAAAGACTGTAAGAAAAGTTGCTTTCTTGTTTAAAAAGAATTTCCAAAAGTAAATATGTCTGGGAGAAAACTATGTATAAGTCTACAAGGTGCAGTGATCAAACTTTATGCATTTTGTTTTTATATTCTTTGTAGCTACCCACACTAATTTCTAAAGATCATCTAGAGACAATTTTAACTGGATAGAAACAATTAAATTGAGTAGGATTTTACCATACAGAGATGTTGGCCCACATTTGGGACGACCACATATTTTAGGAGAATTAATACTAGAAATTCTTTTTTAATGCTAAATACTCATTTCCAACTCATTAGTTCCACGTTGTTACTTTCCAGATTTTTGATGGTTTCTCAGGTAAAAACAACATATAATCATTCATTTATTCAACAAACATTATCTGAAGACATTACTAAATGCCAAATAAAGATTGCTAACTATGTGCTTTTATACATATCTTCTAATCTTCTGAAGAATGCTATGATTTAGATATATTATTCAGATTTTCAAGGTGAAAAAATTCAAGTTCAGAGAAGTTAAGTGTTGTGCCAAATTCATACCACTAGTTAGTCATAGAGTTGGGATATGAAGCCAAATCTATTTGATTCTAATTAAAGTTCTTTCCACTACACAACTTCAGGGTTTTTTTTCCAATCTCCTTTTCTCTTCTTTCCCAATAAAGACAAATTCAGTATCTTCTCAGCTCCCAAGACAGAAATGAAAGAATGGTCTTTAGATTGTCTAAGCTGAAAATAAAAATTGAAAAATAATGAAAGAACAGATTTTGAATCAGAGATCAGTTAAACTGATTTCTTGTCTAATAAAAATGAACCTACAACATGCTCTCTCTTTTCTCAATTTGTATGAATAACCTTTTTATTTATATAAATTGTAATATTATAAAAGTTTGTTCTCAATTCTTTTCTCCAGATAACTTAGCTTTATTAACCTCTCCCACCATAAATGTTTCAATACCGTATTCACTAGGCAATTATATGGTATTTGTACAAAATATTTGTACCAGTGAATAAATGAATTTGTGATTTTTCCCTTATTATTTTATATATTTCAGTTACCACATTTAAAGTTATCTAAGTAAATCATAATAATGAGTAGTCTCTGGGTACATATTATGGTCAATTTTTATGTTAAGCATTTTGTAGGTGTGTGTTACAATTCTCACAGCAACTATATGAAATAGGTATTAACCCATTTTACAGGTAATAAAATTAATGATTATCAAAAAACACGCAAGCCCTCGGACTCTAGATCATCTACTCTAGATATTTTGTGCTTTAGGTGTGTACTTAAAAAGCATGCTCTGATTGGTCATACATGTCTCCTAATATGCATGCTACCTAACTGCGCGTGAGCTTGAACCTGACGTTACTAATTACATCCCAACGGGATTTAGTAACAGAAGTAACCGTGTGGTATTTTTAATACATACTCACAGCAGGGACCGTGAGAAAAGGTTTGTGAATAATTAGGAACACAGTTTACTAATCGGTTGATTAATTTAAACTACTCCAAATATCCTCTTAATCTCATTGGAAAAGTAGCAGAGGAGAAAAAATTAGAGTGAAACATGTTAGGAATATAATACAAAAATGGAAAACTGTAAAAAGAAACTGAAACCACTGAACATAATAGAAATCATTCAAAGAAATAGGAACTTAATATTCTTGCTTAAAAATATGAAAAATAAGCTGAATATCACAAATTTTATAGTCATATGTATTTTGGAAAAAGATATACATGATAGTTCACTCTTTATTTTGAACTTTCTAGTGTTTTCTTAGTTCAATAATGATGTGCCTTCTTGATATGTTTTTAAGAGAGAACATTGTTGGCTATTTCTATATTAAATATCAAAATTATCACACATGTTGTTTGAACTTTATGAGCAACGTTATTAAATTTATTCAGTATGAATGTTTTGCTTTCAAAATGAAAAAATTAGAATTTTGAGTGAATATTTGAATTTAAAATATAATGCCACAAAGGCAAGATTTTCAACGAACTAGAAGAAAAGTTTGGCTTTTTGTTATCACAGAATTTGAAATATTAAATTCTACTGAAAGTCCCTCTAAGTAAATAAATATTTCACAGCGTTCAAGCACTTGTTTTTATTATAGTCACGAGATCTTTAAACGGAAAATGCTTCCTACATAACTGAGTACGTCCCAGCTTTTGTTTAGTTTTCTCTTATTTTGTATTGTTTCTATCTCCTGTAATAAGAGTTTATAATAATGAACATGATATTTGGTCAATGAAGAATGCATTGCCTATTTAGAGATCTACATATTTTGCGACCTTCTTTTGTTCATAAATGCTAATATTTATTGCTTCTTTATTGAGATTTTATTTTGCATTTTGTGACAAACAAAAGTACGATTAGTGAAGCTGTAAAGTTCTCCTGGTAGCTGCCTGTGTTCTCAAGATAGCAGCATTCGTGTCTACAGAAGCAGTTAATGCTATTTATCATTAGTGACAGAGGCTGGGAAGGACCTTCTTTGGCTTTTATCTTTCACCTTGCCAACAGAAGTTGATGAGCTTTCTGATTTAAATTCATAGGTGATGCTCCAGGATTTATATGCAATTCACATGGACAAGTACACAGGTAACCCCATCTTGTGATGGAGACTAATTAAAATCATCCTAACATTCTAATACTGGACATCCTCATGAAAATCATTACTTTATCCACATTTAATGCCAAAGTTGCCAAATGGGAACATGAAATATAATACAGCTTATGGAAAAATTATCCCATTCATGTCTTAATAAGGGTTGATGACCTAATGAGTGACTTTTTTTAGAGGTATATAAATGGATGAATGTAAGGTATATATAAATGAATGAATTACACTCTTATAATTAACGTAAATTTTTACAAATTTAAATTTTCAGTAGTTACAGGAATTTTGAAACAGCAAGACAATTCAATGATGTAGCACATTTTAATAATACTGATCATTTTTTTCTGTATGAATATTTTCCAAAGTGTGGTCCCAGCGAGAGATGCCAGATACCATCAGAAAAGCAGATTTTGAGGTCAGATTTATTTGGGAATTTGAGTGAAAATTTGAACTGCTTTTGGCATTATAGGACTGTCTGTATTTAAGACAGTAGTAAATATTGTGATTGTCCAAAAGGATAATATGGTATCTAGTAATTCCTAAATCTTTCAGCAGTCATTTTGTGGGGCTAGTTTTCCATGGAACAATATTAGAAATGTTCTTCTATCATTGTTGCTCACTCAGTGTCGTGTTTCAAAAATTTAAATTGAATAAATCTCCATTCTTACCATCCTTCCTAATTTGAATGTTTTCCCTTCTCTCAAGTAAAACCTAAACTCCCTACTATGAAAAATAAGATTGTGTGTGGTCCAGCTCTGCCCTTGTCTTTGACCTTATTGCACGTCAGTCTGCCCTTTGCTTCAGCTACTCTGGTGTTTTCCTTCCTCAA
Source organism: Equus quagga (assembly GCF_021613505.1). Classification (NCBI taxonomy): domain Eukaryota; kingdom Metazoa; phylum Chordata; class Mammalia; order Perissodactyla; family Equidae; genus Equus; species Equus quagga. The sequence continues at coordinate 4,421,360 of NC_060287.1, read as the reverse complement.
ACATGCCAAGTTGTTCGGCCCCCAAAACCTTTCTAATTTCTCTTCCTCCCTTAGGAGGCTCTCTTTTCACCTCAGTGTCAATGTTTCCTCTTCAGAGAGATCTTCTCTCCCTTGTCTTCTCTGAAGTCTGCTGCTCCTGCTGATGCCTCTCTCAGCACCCTGTGTAGAACCTTGCACTTTCTAAATTAGTTCACACCATGCGTGTGACAATAGGCTGTGTGAGGATAGGCCATATTTATCTTGTTCACCGTCAAATCCCCAGCAGCTAGGATGGTGCCTGCCACAAAGTAGGTATTCTGTATAAATCTTTGAATGGATACTCCTGATTCTCTCATAAAAACTGACAAAATTGTATAAAAGGGGAGAGTTCTTCTATTTTTTCTTTCATTCTGTCCTAAAGAGTAAATACTCAAAAAATAAACAAAGTAAACTAAGTTATTTTCAGGAAATAAAGGGCATTGGCTAATACTTATTAGGAGCAACCATCAATGTAATATAACATTAACATATGATAAGGTGATATTTTAAAGCTGTTACTAATGAAGATAAGATTCAGTAAAGAGGAATGATTAAAGTACAGATTCTGAGAAGCAAGCAGCATGGATGGTAGGTTGGCTACATTTGGGAGAATAATAACAATAACAGAAGCAAGTAGTTTCAATATCTGAAACCAACCGAGAAGGTTTATGTTGTAAATTTATTTTACCACAATTTCATGAAGATTGCTGAAGTGTTCCTGACCAGAAAACACTGTTATCTAAATAACATGGTAAAACTTGTCACACCAGATAGCTTTGGATGCATCTATAACTTATTTTTAAAGTAACGTAATCCTTTAAATGTAGTGCCATTTATTTTAAATTGTATATTTTAGATTAACGTAAAAGTAAATGTTTTGTATTTTCCTAAGTAACTGAAGCAAAAGAACTTTGAAAGTAAAGGTCAGGTGTTTTATTTCCCTTTAGGAATTGATCTGAGTTTGTTCTCAGATACGTTTTGTAGGCTTGAGAAATTTAGATGGGGAGGCAAACTCTTTGACTTTCATGTTCAATTCTCAAAACATTGCATCTTAATGCAATTTGCTCTTGCTTTAATGACATCAGCTGTATAATCTCATTTCCTTCTTGCAAGAGAAAAGCATCAGAGTAAAGAGAATAGCTTTTAGTAATAACAAGACACTCCACGAATCAATATTAAACCCTTCAAAGGAATCTGAATTCACAGGATCAAGAAATTGCGACCCACGAGATTGTTTTCTTTTTTCATCAACAAAAATGCATTTTATTCAACTTATGTTTTTGGTGCTCCGTCAAATTCGTTTTATACTAATGGTAACTATTACACTATAAAGATTAAAACAGTGGCTTTTATTCTGTAACTGGAGTTGATGCCACATTCAGCTTTCAATCTTCCCTGTGACCCATCTTATTCTCTGACGTCTTTTGGAAAATGAATGTTGTATGGAAGAAAGCTGTGGCAAACATTCCTGTTTTTCAATCTATGTGTAGCAGTCAGCAGCAGCTGAATGAATGAGTATTTCTGAAAAATACGACGTTTAATGATAAGCAAAGTGTTAGGTCTCCTTTCAAAGAGTAGAGTTGAAACATCTTCTTCATATTAAATAAATCGTCTTGGTTATTTTATGCACATCAATATAGATTATAATATCATATATATGTTGTAAAGTACTGTAGATATATAGATGTGCATTAATGTAGATAAACACAGATTATGGTATAAGTAGATTAATGATATTTTAGGCACATTAATATAGTATGCAATTAATATAATATAAATATTTATGAAAATATCAGTAGTATTTAAGTTTTCAAGAACATAAAGTTTTTCCCGACAACCATGAAAAGTAGGAAGTAGGAAATATATGCCAGGTAATTCTATACTAATGATTTAGAATCAAGGCATAAAGATAATATTAAATGTCTTATGAAAGAGAATCATAAGATTTTTAAAATATATATAAAACATAGGTATTGATACTTTTTCTTTATAATCAGTGTAAATTTCAAGCAAAAATACCTATTGTATGAACCAGAAAAATATTGTCTGACATTTTACCACAGTTTTGGAGTATACAACTTAATTCACATATATATTACATAAAGCTATTTTAATATGCATATTTAATATGGGATCTAATTTTAAACTATTAAGAAAGTTAATTTCAATTAAGTATGACGGCTTTTGTTAAACTCAAGAATATGATTGAAAAAATATCAACGTATGTATTACTTTTTCAAGTCTATTGTTTTTCTTCTCTCTTCTGTTTTTGAATTGGAGCACAAAAACGCTCATCCAAATAATCGGATGACAAAAATCCTATTAAACCTTAATATATTCATATTTTAATATTAAGTTAAATGTAGATATTTGTAAATATTTGATATTCTTAGTTCTAGATATCGTGCAATTCACATTTTATTCTGATTCAGACAATCAATTACTTCTTTTGAAGACAGATACTAAGATGATAGTAAAATCAAAAAGAGTTTCAAAAAAAGTGTAGAACAGATTTCATTCTATTTAATTAAAATAGCGCAGAGGAATTCTACCTGATACTTGCTTAATGAAATAATGTAATCTTGAAATTAGAAGGCAAGGGTAAGAGCTTCCATCCTCAAACAGTATTGTAGAAAATAAATACAAAATGAGAAAGTATAGCTATGAAATCATTAAATAAATGAAGACCCAGTATTTATAGTAGATATTCATACTTACTGAAACCCGTAACCATACATCTTATCCTATCTATGAACATAGAACTTGTGTTTATGTGTATCAAATAAACATCATATAAAGCATGCAAAGACAAAAATGGCTGATTGGAACTGATTTCCGAGTGACACAGTCTGCAGTTTTGGAAATAAAGATGACAGTACTGTGCACAATTACCAACTTTGTTATATTTTCTGATGATTAAACATTACATGTAATTGATGAAAACCATACTTAATTTTTGTACTAGATTTGTGAGATTTTGGCTTCTGATCACTTGAGAGTTGATACTGATGGAGGAATGATCAAATCAATGTCTGAATTATCTATCTATATATATTTTAAGTATAAAATATGTGTTAGCAATTTATTTTAGATACTAAAGTAATATTTTAGAAAAGATAATTATGTATTTTCATTCTTTATCATTAAAAGACACACAGCACTTTGCTAAAAGTGGATTTGCAGTAAGCTGTGATTTTAATAATGAAATTTTTGTTTGTTCGTTTGTTTTGGTGAGGAAGATTGTCCCTGTGCTAACATCTGTGCCAGTCTTCCTCTACTTTGTATATGAGATGCTGCCACAGCATGGCTTGATAAGCAGTGTATAGGTCCACACCTGATATCTGACCTGCAAACCCCGGGCCACTGAAGCAGAGAACGTGAACTTAACCACTACACTACTGGGCCGGCTCCAATAATGAAATCTTTTGGAGAGTTTACACTTTATTCAACGAAGTAAAAGTTTGAGTTCATCACTTTCAGGTTGCCGTAGGACCTGTCAGTGGCCTGAGCAGCCTACAGGATGCATGATGAATCCTCGGCATCCAGGGGGCGATGCTGCAGTGAAATCAACACCCTTGGCCTTCTGATCTTCATTGCTCTTCTAAAATGCCAATATCTTGGAAAGGCTCAGAAAACCATTGCCTAGATCTCAGGAAAGCAAGCCTGGGAAAGAGTACCAGAGGGTTGGAGAAGATAAGGCTTTCTTTACTTGGCCTTTCTTCAGCTCTATAAATGACAGTTTGGCTCCCTGGAAGGTGGCTAAGGCAGGAGGGACTTTCATAGATGTTAATTTTGCTGCAGACACTTTATGAATATTCTGTTCAGGAGGAAGGAGACATCACAGGAAGACAGAGGGTCATGTAAGTTTCCACTCTGAGGCGAGCATAGACGTGCCACCCTTCCTGGATTCCACACTCAGAATAATTAGGGGCACTTTGGCTTCAAATCCTCATCTTGCTATTTAATATCTTTGCCAATTTGGGGAAGTTACTTAACCATTCTTGGACTCAGTGTTCTCATATGTAAAGTAGGGGTAATAACAATGTTTACTTGGTGGGTTGTTTGTCAGGATTAAATGAATCTATTCATTCAACATCATTAGAACAAGTTTAACAAGCTTCAGAAATTGCTCAATAAATTGACGCTGTTATTATCCTCATCACAAGGAGGCTGTTAAAAAACACCACCACCCCAAAAAACACCATCAAAACAAAACAAACAAAAAACCTACTTAAAATGGGAGTCTCCAAAGCAGACAACTTGCATTTGCTGTGATGAAGGTATTAGAGCCATAAGTCAGTGCCATAATTCAGGACCGCTGAGGCAACAGGCTCCATTCTCTCTGGAATCAGCAGGAACCTCCTGCAATGCGCCTATTTAATCTCGCCAAGCTTATTGTTTTCTGTCATGGCAATCAGTGCTAAAAGATTAAGCATGATCAATTATGAATAAAGAGTCAGTTCTCAAACGTTGCAGAGTGACTGTCAAAGAATTATTGTATAAATATACACATCCTTGGAAACTTCAATAGGATAATTCCTTATTTATGAAACAAAATAAAACAAGCAAAAACAATAACATCAACTCAAATTAAAAAAAAGTAAATTGTGTTCAGAATCAGTTCTGACGATTCTAGGCTAAGGGGAGCATTAACAGGGATGTGCTTAGATGGGTTCCAGAGAGGTCTATCCTTAAAAAAGGTCTCTATCAGGGTAAACAGCACGATAAAGACAGGTCAGGAGTCACATCAGACAATGAACAAGTGGATGGGCCTTAGACAGAGACAGGAGGAAATAACATTCAGAGAGCAAGAGTGAGCTCTATCCATAGTCCAAAGGCAGTTTGCTTTCTTATCTTTATTCCACTTTATGATTCAAGGTTACTATACATATTTGCCTGGTATATTATACTTGTATTATCTCACTTACTTAATGAAGCAAGGTATCTATTTTATTTGCATTTGTTTAAGAATTGTTCCATAATATATTTTGAAATTATTTGTGTTTTTTAATAAGATATTATATTTTACTAGAGCATAGCAATATATATTCAAGTCTACTAATCACATCACTTTTAAAAATTAAAACATAGGGGGCTGGCCTGGTGACACAGTGGTTAAGTTTGCACATTCCACTTCTCGGTGGCCCAGGGTTCACTGGTTCGGATCCGGGGTGCAGACATGTCACCACTTGGCAAAAGCCATGCTGTGGTAGGCGTCCCATGTATAAAGTAGAGGAAGATGGGCACGGATGTTAGCTCAGGGCCAGTCTTCCTCAGCAAAAAGAGGAGGATTGGCAGTAATTAGCTCAGGGCTAATCTTCCTCAAAAAAAAAAAATTAAAACATAATGACAGAAATTAAAACTTTTCAAATGACCTTATTTTTACAACATCATTAGTATCTACTAGTGGCTTAACTATAATAATATAATGGAGGCAAGCACCAAATAATATAGAAGTCAAAATTTTTTAATCTTAAATGAAGAGGAAGAAATTTTGAATTTATTGTACTTCTATATCCTTTTAAAATTTTACCAAAAAACTGCATCAGTAAAGCTGTCAACATTTAAAAGTGAAAAATTAGGCACAATCATAAGAAAATATGAAATTTCAGGTTATTAGAAAAATGCTAGAGTAATATTCTAAGCAATTCATATACCAGACTGTGAAAGATATTTTGTTTTATGGTAAAAATGCCTTTAATAAAATGTTTTGGACCACCCCCAGTGGCCTAGTGGTTAAGTTCAGCATGCTCTGCTTTGGTGGCCCAAGTTTGTTTCCTGGTTGTGGACCTATACCACTCATCTGTCAGTGGCCATGCTGTGGTGGTGACTCACATACAAAAAGAAGATGATTGGCAGTGAATGTTAGCTCAGGGAAAATTTTCCTCAGCAAAAAAAAAAAAAAAAAATCAGACATAAAAATGTATATAGCTACATAAACTCTTACCCACCATCCAAGTTAAATAATTGACTAATTACCATACCATTGAATTCTCCTCATGCTTCTCTCCATTGGTGTTCTCAGTCCTCCCAGAGTTAACCACTCTTAATTATTTTTTCCTATCATTCACTTCCTTTTCATTATACATACATTATATTTAAGCTTTTTATTATCTGAATTATATTCTTCAACACTCATTTTTCCTCTCTCAGTATTTTCTTTTGGAGATTTCTTCATTCATTTATTCATTGACTGATTTCACTATTATATAGTATTTTGTTTAATGACTATAATAACTTATTACAGTTTATCTATTCATTCCTTCTTTGAGGAATATTTAAGCTGTTTCTAGGTTTGTTTGTTTGTTTTAAACTGTTCTTCTCTGAAAACGCTTATAAATGATGTGCATATACAATAATTTCCAGGAATGAAATTGCTAGATTAAAGAATGTAACAATATTCAAATTTACAGGATAAAGTCAATTTGTTTTTTCAGGAAAAATACTTGTTCATATGTATATAGCAACTATCTCCCATAGGATGTGTCTTTTCTTTTTATATTATAACCTTTGATAAGCAAAAGTTTTAAATTCCAATGTAGCGAAATTTATCAAACGTTTGCTTCAGGAAAAGGAAAGATTATACACCCAGTTGCATACAAATATCGTCCTATATTCCCTAATAAAAGCTTTATTTCTTTGCACACATGTTGGCCAGTGAAGAACAGAAACAATATGCTGAATTTTCCAAAACAAAAGCAAGATCTGTTATGTTTGTAGGGAGAGGGAGCAGGGAGGGAAAAGGTATAGATTAACTGACAGCGGGAGAGAGAATCACAGACATGGCCCATTTGTTAATGTTTAGAAGTGCATGTCCTATGGCTTTACAGAAATAAATAAAACTTAATCATGGATGTATTTTGGTAAATAACTTGTTCATCCTTGTTTTATGAGGTTGAGCTATGATGTAGTAAAATCTATCAAATGAATATTAGTAGAGGAAAGAATTGATTTTTTGGCAGGTTCACATTGTTAAGAGCTATTTATTTGAGAGATCCCTATTTTTTTCCCCAGGAGAGAGAGAATGTATTTTTTTTAATTATGTGGAACATTGACTTATTTTGAAACTGAAAATACCCTTTAAGAAACACTTTACTATTTCACAGGTGTTTTCATGTTTTGGACAGAGAACATTCTTGATAAACCGGATGCCTTAAGATCGTATAAATTGAACAACATTTTCCCTATGATGTAAAATTGGGTATGCTATTCTGAAAAAGTTTCTACTGGGTGTAATACACACATTGATTTTGTATGTCACATTTGTAATCACATTTTAAGGATAAATGAAGATGTTCTAATTTGTATTAATGACTATGTTTAAAACAAACAATATAAATATAGGACCAAGGTCCATATGAAAATTGTCTTGTATGGGGGTTAAATTTTCTTTATGAGGAGCTGCTGGTTGAAGGAATCTCTTTTTTCTCTTAACTATTTGATACTTTATTTGCACCCTTGCCTGGGTCCTCATCAGGCTGCAGAGAGCAGACGCCACAGGCATTTCAGGAGCGATTCCATACCTGGAGATGGAGCACAGATAAATTCAAGGTAGCTAATTAATTTGGAAGTCATTTTTGGAGGTGATTACTTAGAGAGATATGCCCTTAGTCAGTAAATCTTCCATAAACTAGCAGAGATTGTGGGGTATATGATCCCCTAGAAAAGAGGACAAAAGAGAGCCAGAGGCCTAGTGCCATCTGGAAACTGGCCAGTAGTTGATGGGGCAGGGGGGCAAGTAGACAGGGCACCTAAGCAAGCTATGGCATACGAAATCAAGGTAGTGTTGTGGGCGCTCTGAGTGTTGGATCCCAATTCTTAGTTCATCCTCGTCCATGTGGAATCTCATTGAAGCTAGAATAAGAGAACAGGCTTTCAAAGCTTGGCTGTGCTTCTCCCCAGCAGTGTGTAGGCAGAGTATCTAAAAGTTTTAGTGCTTCAGTTTTTTATCTGGCAACTGGAGGTTGCAATGCCCCAGGGTTCAACGATTAAGGAGATAATGAAATCAGAGAACTTTGAATACTCTCTTTTGCATAATAAAGATTACTGTTAAAGAGTGAGAAGGGTGGTGGTGGGGAGAGGAGGGATGGACAAATTTATTGAGTAAAACTTCGAGAAAATATCCACATACTTGACAGAAAACACTGCAAACAAATCCCGGGACAACATGTTTCCTTATTCACAGCCAGTGTGCACCAAGGAGCCTCTTTCTTTACCTTGGAATGAAACACATTCTCTTCAGTAGGTTTCTATCTTCCTCATTCACTTGTCTCTAACTCTACCCTCACCCTGCAAACAATAACAGTTCCATAGGCAGGTCATACCTACCGGCTAAAGTTGGGGTTCCTAAAGCAATCGACTTGAATAGGATTAGTGTGATAGTTGTTTAATCAGGGCAAGCTCTGGGAGCTGGGATGGAATGAGTCTCAGGGAGTACCTGGGGCAAAGGAAGACGAATGAAGGTTCCTTAGAAAGTAGCAAAGAAGGAGTGAAAGCAGGCCTGGCAGCCAACCCTACCCACTGTCCTAGGTTCAGTGTAGGTGTCTGGAAAAGGGAATTTTCCCCAAGTCATTCATGTGGTTCTGGTATCATATAATCAGCTGCTCTATTTTACATGGCATGCTTACTACAAATCTTTTTTTAAGAGGAGATAATGTAGAAAAATAAACAAATACTATTTAGCAGGAATAAAATGAAAAGGTAATAAAATCTCTTTAATTCAATTTAATTGTCTACTGCTCTTATCATTTTGTTACCTAGAAATATAATGCTATTACTATCGAACAGAGTTATATGCTTTTTATTTAGCCGAAGTTGGTGTTCATTTTATTTTCAAGTGGTAAATATGTGTTTGTTCAGATTTTTTTCCCTGATACTAGCAAATAAACAACTGAGTGGTTAAAACACTAAAATCGTTTATTAACTTTTGGAGGTAGAACTCTCAAAATGAAAATTTGTACTAATTGGTTCTATATTTTTCATGCAATTTCGTATATAAAATATAGAAAAATCAGATTTTATATTTTGTAATTATGTAAGTTCACTATCATTTTGAAGCATATATAATGCTATAGGTATTTTTTTCAAATAATTAAAAATTCTGTCATCATCCCTTCCAAAATTATTCATTTTGCTTCATGTATGTGATATATGGACACAGAAATTTAAAGTCAGAAGGTCAGATATAGCTCCCAAGCTGCTGGAGTCTATCCATAGCCACTTTGTTTTTGTTTTATACGATCCTTTGTTTCCCACTTTTGGTTGCTGGAGAAACTATTAATGGTTTTGAATCAGATCATCTTGCAGATAAGAAAAAATTAGGAGAGAAGAAGTAATTTTTCAAAAGGGGAACTGCTCTGAGAATAGGTTATTTCCTTAAAGACCCAAATAAAGTTATTGGTTTATTTGCACAACTCTTGAAGCTTTCAAAATTGTGGTTTTAGAAGTTAAGAAAAATTATGTTTTAAGAAAGGACTACATACATATATGTGTGTATATATGCATATATGTGTGCATGTATGTATATATGTATTTAAGTATATATGACATCTTTTTCAGATGACAATAGTCCTCATTTTAATATCTTTGTTCAGAAAACCAAGGCAAGCTATACAATGCACGGGATATACAACCATATTATATGCTGTTTCTGATTATGGGGAACAGCATTTGCCAAGGTGATTGATGTTTTAGCTAGTCCAGCCTTACCATAGCCAGGAAATTCCAGCCAATTAAGGAGGAAAAGGGAGAATCATCAATCAAATCAAAATTGACAACCAATCCACCTCCACGATTAAAAACCACAGAAAAATCATATTCATCCATCTGGTCCCTTTTCGAAAGGCATCAAGTGCTTTTCTTTTCTCTAGGCACACCATGATAACTAATAAGTATTAGAAAAGATTTTACAGTAAATTGCCTCTGAAAGACAAGATAAATTTTAATGAAAGCGCTTAACCTGGACCCGCTAGGGGAACTGAACAAACAGAAGTCCTGACATCCTTGCCCCTGCAATGTAAGAGAGTTGATATACTTCCCATGACATTGGGGTGTTTTCTCAGGTGTTGCTTAAAACGAAGTCTGCACATTGTTTCTCTCATTTAAAGCTCAGCTTTGGAATGCTCTCTTCTAGGCATGATGTAGCACCTTGGTATGTTTCTAGGGCACCATAGGGTAATTGGATTGATCAATCATTCAAAAATTATTCTAGGAGGTCCACTTTGTGCCCATAATTTTGCTATGTGAAATACTCATAATCAGAAAAGTAGAAGGGCATATTGTTGAATATAATTGTTCCAATAATATGATGCTATAAATAGTATAACAAATAGTGTGTAAAATGTCAGGGCAGCCTTGAATGATTCAATAAAGGTCCACGTTTAAACGAGGTTGATATTTGCAGAACACATGAAGAAAAACTAGGATCTTGGATTCGTGGGTGATCTAAGTGTACCCGGGCGAAAGAAGAGCTGCACAAACAATCCACCAGAGGTGCCAGTTTTAAAGAGCTAGGTAGAGAAGTGTGATTTATTTGTGAGACCGTGAGACAAAAGCTGGAAACACCTTAATAGAATGATAAAGTTTAAACAGAGTCAGTAATACAAGCTGGAATTATCTCCCTAGTTCTAGAATATATGCTTAAGTGCTTTATATTGCAATTGCTGTCAAACACAGCTATATGGGATAAAGATGAGTAGGCGTAGGAAACTAATTAAATGTGAAATGACAAGAGCTGTATTGATCCAAAATTTTTTTTAATTTTTATGGAAACCTTATTTTTTCTCTGGTTGAAAGGAAACTATGGAAGTTTTTGAGTTGACCTAAAATTAGGAGAATTATTTTATTTGTGAGAAAGTTAATGGCCACTTTGGAATATCTTGACTCTGTGGTGACAAAACATACAGGAGGTGATGTGTATATAATCTTGATTACCAAGAACAATAAAGGATTTGAGTAAACCTGAAGTTTTATTTTTCTGATGTTAAAAGAATGAGAGGCGTGGAAGCTTGATGGAATAGAAGTGTTTAGGTTACAGATTAGTGTTAGGCAAGTTTACAGGGAAAGGAGGCCATTTAGAAGGAAACACTGAGCAGAGGATGCATGAGGGACAGGAAATAATTTCTTGAACAGGTTCTGGATGAAGGAGGAGGAGATGGTATTGTTCTAGGCACCTAGACTACAATTGAGTGGATGAAATGAAATACATATGTGAAAAAAAGGATTAACCACAGAAAAGAGAAAAGACATTAAGTCCTATTTGTAGTCTCACATTTATTCTCATATAAAAATGTAGCTTTCAATGGGATAGTGACTATATTTTAACATATTTTCATTGTGTGTACCTTTGTGTGTATGTATATATTTGTCATATATAAATATGCTTGAATGCTACTTAAATAAATAGAATACCTTTTCTGCATATGAACATTTTAAGCTCTTGTAGTGAAGAACTCTTTTCTGCCCATATTCTTATCATCCAAAACATAGCTTCAAACCTAGGTGTTCCATAATAACGGATCTCATCTGGAAATTCAGGACTGTTCTCCTTCTTTGTTATCTGGAGTTAGCCAAATTATGAGGTTAATGGTATAGTCCTTCAGACTGCCAAGTCTACTTAAGACTTGTGACCCCAACTGTAAGGAATGAGAGTTCAACTACAAAGTTAGAAGGAAGACTCTACATATGATCACCCTTCCTTCTGGAATCAACTGCAAGTTCAGGAGTTTCCCAGGACCACCTTCAGGCACAATAATTCACTGGACTCACAGAACTGGTGAAACGTATTATACTCCTGGTTACATTTGTTACAAGGAAAGGATATAAGATAGAACCTGTAGGAAGAGTCCTATAAGACAGTTTGGGAGCACTCCAAACATGGAGCTTCCGTTGTCCTCAGGACACATTACCCTGCTGGCATCAACGTATGCCAATATGCACCTAGTGTGGCCACCCAGGAAGCTCACTGAAACTTCAGTGTCCAGAGATTTATTGGTTCTTCATTGAATAGGCATAATTAGTTAATTGAGCATGTGGTTGAACTCAACCTCCAGCACCCTCTACACCCTCTATGGAGGATGAAGTGATATCACAGAGTCAGAGGCCCCCACCCTAAATTGTATGCTTTGTCTTTCTGGTGTGGCCAGCCCCCATCCTAAGACTGTTACGTGAGGCAAGCCTCCACCTCAAGCATTGTTTTAGCATAAGCTATAAGGTCTGCTAAGAGGTGCTCAGCTTGAATAACAAACACTTCCTATCATTTGGGGAATTTCAAGGTTTTAGAGGTTACTTCCCAAGAGCCAAGGATAAAAGCCACACCTCTCTTTGGTCGAGGCTAAATTCCTTACTATATACTTTTTTTTTTTTTTCTGAGGAAGATTGTCCCTGACCTAACATCTGCTGCCAATCCTCCTCTTTTGCTGAGGAAGACTGGCCCTGAGCTAACATCCGTGCCCATCTTCCTCTACTTTATATGTGGGACACCTGCCACAGCATGGCTTGACAAGCAGTGCCATGTCCTCACCCAGGTTCTGAACTGGCAAACCCTGGGGCCCCGAAGCTGAATGTGCACACTTAACTGCTGTGCCACCAGACCGGCCCCCTTACTATACACTTTTCTAACATATTTTCAAGCCATCTCCTCACAAAACTTTTCCAACTTTTGTTTCTAATCCAATTGGGTCCCAGTAGTATATATGTATTAATGTTTACTTGTTTGGAAAAAAGCAACATGTCATGTCTCTTATTCATAATAATGCCATCGGTATGTTGTTTTATCTGTGGACATAAATATATTTCTATCGCCTTCCCAATTGTTATCTCACATTAAATTACAGCAATTTTCTGAAATCCTTAGTCCTAACCAGTTTTGGTGTGACCTTACTGTGTTATTCTTTCCTTTCCATCTTTCCATGTTCCCTTTACAGCTCTCAAGTCTCTAGTAAGACACATTCATCACCATACTTGTGAGCTGTTCTTGATAATGACCTGGCTAGTTCATTTTATTCTGTATCTTGTATTTCCATCTGTATTCTTTGTTAATATTTTATATATACTCTATATTTTTTATTCTAACCCAAGTCCCAATCTTCTAGATTCAAAATATACTATCTGTGCCCCTCAAATTTTTCTTTTGCCAGGGTATTAACAGTCGCTAAAAATATTTTCTGTCTTTTCTGATTCTCCTTAACATTTTTCCAGTAAAATATTTTCCTTTTGCCTCCTTATGATTTTATGCATCATAAGAGTACTAAATCCCAAATAATGTGTGTGCAACCAAATGGAAAAACAAAGGGTTGCCTTCAGAATTTCAAGGCCAAGTTTGTAGCACTAACCATTAGTTTGATATTTGCAAAGTACTTTGATAATAAATGCATTTCGTGTCATTTCTACTCTTCCTGCTTAATGATTTTGTGAAGAGAAGTGTTGATAAAAGGGCAAATAAATGTTTAAAATGCATGCATACTTTATGAATTCTTGTAAAGTAGATGAATGGGTCAGCATTGTGATTCCTGAAGCCACAATTGGCATAGTAAATCAAACTTGTGAGAATACCTGTAGGAAGGAATGAACGGATGCCATGAAAATACTTAAAATAAAAGACAAGTGGCAAAATTTTGGATTATACATTTGTTTTTCAGAGAATAATTATCAAATATCAAATGCAAGGCATTGGCATCATGCTGTACTCTGAGAATTTTTTTTTAATTATTAAAATACAGTTTGTTTACTTTATTCCCCTCTGAAGAAGCAATCAACACTACCTTCATTTACATTTCAAAAACTTGTAACCTTCAGAATCTTTGGTTAGTTCTTTGTCAATATTCTTAACTGACTTAATCAATTGTACTTGAACCATGGATCTTTTGGTTGTTTTCTTTCTCCTTTCCAAGGCAATAAGAAGATCACACACCCTGGTATTCACTGATGCTTCTATACATGCATGTCTCAGCCTAGCGCAAACTTCTTTAGAACTGTGTTGCAGTCTAAGACTCTTGCTACCCAATCCTCCTTCCTTCCCCTTCTAGTTCTCAGAGGTCTGACTTGTATCTGATGCAAAGAGTCCCCCTGCCTATTCCTTCCCCCTCCTCATTATGCTTCACAGACATTTCCACCAATAAATCTCTTGTAGGTTTAACCCTGTTTTGGTGTCTGCTTCTCGAAGAACCTAAACTAACCAATCTTTGTCCTGAAAAGAGAACAAATATAAAATTTATTCAAGTTCATAGGCAATAATAAATCACCTCTGCTGTAGTGACTTGACTTAAGCTTAAAAACATCCTCAAGTCTCAACCAACTTAAAATAATTTAAAAATTCTTGGCTCTATGAATTCCTGTGCATATTAGTCTCCTCTCTGCATAGACAAATTGTAAAGATCAATTTTTAATTGTCTTAAGTTCGCCGTCGCTGTCACTTATTTAGGGCAGCTATCTGGTTGTGTTCATGTAATGTTAGGAAGAAGGGGAATGATATTCTGGAAAGCCATGCATATATTTACCTGTGAAAAATCAAGTCTGATTTCAATGCGTAATGAGCAGAACTAGGACCTGGGACCGGTAGGAGCTGGACATCATTAGCGCTTGTTGATAACTCCATTGGAGTACCTATACTCACACCAAATTTGCCATTTATTTCTCCTTACCAGTAGATTGAGAGTTCCTAGAGGATGGGATCTGTGGATCTTGTCTCTATAACTAGATCCTAACATATTTATGAAAAGATCAACAAAAGAAACAATGGCTAAAAATAAGAAGACAGGAAAAAAAGAAGGAAAGAAGAAAAGTAGTAAGTTTAATTATAAAAAAAGTATATGAAAATTTTTAAAAAGTAAAAGAAAATTGGTTCCAAATAAGATAATGAAGACAAAGAAGACTTTTAAGGTGGAAGAGTTCACTGATGTTTAGGAGTAACTAGAAAATAATTTCTGCTGGAAGCGAGGACTTCACCCAGATTTTGTAGGAATAGGTGGACTGAAATAAATGACAAGTGAAGTGGAGATTCTTTCCAGTAGGAGTAAGTACTTCAGCCTCACTTGTAATGGCTTGCTTAAAGGAGAATGAAGAGTCCAGATTCAGTAATGCAGATGTGCAGATGGGAATTATACTGTACTGTATTCTGTAATCTTGGTTTTGATAAGGACATTAAAACCTCTTGTTCTAAATGCCAGCCAAGCAGGCAGTTCTAGTAGGCAAGCATACCCATCTCATCCCTTTAAATACAGATCAGTTATGCATTTGTTTATATATTGTTTGCCTGAGATTGTGATCTGCTCAGACCTGTTAGAATCCACACATGCAGGGAGGAGGGAGATGAAAATCTCTCCCTAGCCACTTGGAGTAACCATATCAATACTCATGATGAAAAGGCTGAAGAGGTTGTGGCCAGATGGCTCTCAACCCAACTCTGTGAAATTTGACTACAATGAATTTGAGAGAAGAAATACCAGTCTCTGTTTGTACAATTGCAAATGCCATAAACGCTATTTTTGCACATTGCCCATTACATTTTGGAAGGGTATTACAGTTGGAAAATGAAAAAATTGGGAGTTATGAAGAAAAAAAAGACATTAAATTGTTGCTAGAATAGAAATAATATTTCTGCAAAATAACTTAAAAAGATAAACTAATAAAGGCCCTGGACTCTGGAACTGCACTTCTAATTATTCAGAATGGTTGAGGGACTGACCTGGGTAAGCGTACCATGCTAGATTCCGTCCTGATCTATCAGTGAGCCATCTTGTTTTAAGCTAAATCTTAACATCCAAACTCAATATTCAAAGTTTGCAAAAAAAGATTATAGAAATCACTTTCACTCATACAGATGATTTCCCACTTGTTATAGCTGAAATAACTTTCCTGATAACGTTAACCTGAAGTTTTTCTATGAATGCAGACCCAGAACTGTGTGACATAGGCTATGGGACCTAACAGTTACAATTATTATCTATTTTTAATTCATATTGAGACAGAAAAAACCATTCACCAATATCTTAGTTTGTTCTCTGGAGTCTACAAAATAAACTCGATCTGTCTTCTGTATGACAGCCTTTAAATATTTCAACAGAGTTACTTTGATCCCTCTGTCTTCTCTTCTTTAGGCAGAACATACATCCTTCTAATTTTAATAACGCTTCCACTGACGACCTTCAGCTTATTGTTAGATTTTGAAAACACCCCCCTAAATTTAAAAGAACTATTCAAATAAACCTGGCCGGTATAGAATAAAGTGAAGTTATTTTTCTGGACACAAAAATTCTATTAACTCTCTTTGTGAGCAGTTTTTTTATGCAATGACACAATGAAATGAACTTACAGTCAATTCAAACCCTAGACCAAAAAAACAAAACAAAACACAAATTTCCTGTTCAGCCAGCTTCTCCTCATCCATAGTTGTGTAGCTAATGTTTTTCTCATCTATGTGGAGGCCTTCATATTTATCCTTATTAACTATCATCATTTTAAATTTTGCCTCATCCTTGTAGCTTACTGAGAACTATCTGGACAATGATTCCATGCTCCATTTAGCACATTGGGAGCAAATAAGGTTTTGATCAACTTGCAAGGCTGAGTTTCATGAACAGTTTCAGGGACGCAACGTGCAGGTTGAGTTGAAGTACAGAAAAACTGGAGGCAAGACAGCCTGTTAGAAAATTATTGCAATGGTCCAGGTATTAGTGAAACAATCCTAGACTAAGATGCTCATGGGAAGTAAGACTATAAAAGAACAGTAAGACTGCAAACTAACAAAAATTAATGGCTTACTAGATGTAGGTAGTAAAGAAAAGGGATGAGTCAAAAAAGCAAGTCTAAGGTTTTGAGTTTGGGTAGCTGGAATCTGACAGTAAATTTGACAGACAAATTGAGGCCCACAGGGAAAGGTGGTTGAAGAGGAGGATGAAGATTGTGACTTACATATATTATTTTTGAAGTGACGGTGGAACAAACAAGGAGGAATTCCTAAAGTACATGCAGGTGAGGGGACAAGACTGCTCTGTGATGAACTGAGATCAACACTAAAGGTAGATACTTGATAGGCTTCTGGTTCAGATTTTCTTAAGAGCCATGAATTTTCATAAAATTATAAGCGCAAGTATGCCAAAAGCTGTATAGCAGCTTAGGGAGAAAATTCTTAAGGAAGCTCTGTAGAAACACATAGAAGAGTTACCATACTAGAAAGAGATTAGATGATTTAGAACAGAACATATTGAATCTGTCTTTCAAGTGTTCTGTTAATGGAGTTCTCTGATATTAAATTTTAAAAAATTAAAGATAAATTGTAACCTCTTTTGTTACTTACATCTCCATTAAATTATTTTTAAAAATGGTGACTTATTTGACCTTACCTATTACCAGAACACTTTATTTTCAAGGCTTTAGGAGGCTAAGAATATTACCATGCTCCTTAAATTTGGTATTCATTTTAAAACAGTTTTTTTTACTTTTTTATACTTTCAGTCCTGACACTCAAAGTTAAATAATCTGGATCAATTTAATGGGGCTGATTGTGCTCCTGGAACAGCGGCTTACTGGAGCCAGTCCAGATTCTGTATTCTCTTCCTCGGACTTCATTTATCATGATTTATGTATGTATCATTATTTATATGCTATTCACTGTTTCAGAGGGAAGAAAGGAGTTTTGAGGAAAGAGTTTGTAAAGTATTATTATTGCTAAGTTCTTTTATCTTTCCTCATTCCTGTTTCTCCTTTGGAAATGCTCAGGACATCTAACACGTAGAATTATAAGGAGATGACTTTCATGCAAAGACAAAAACACAGTCTTCGGTTATAAGTTTATATTTACTGATCTTCACAAATCAACTTTCCCATATTTTTCTGTTAAGAGATCTTAAAATTCAACATATGATGCTTTGAAAAGTCAGGAAAAGAAGCAGTTGCTTGTGATTATTTTTTTATAATGTTGTCTTATTGCTGGGAAACAGCAACAGCCAAATAAAAAAGAATGCATAATAAGGAATACATGTACGGATTCAGAAAGTCATGAAAAATTGATTACTTTAGTCTTCAAAATAATTAAATTTAATGTAATTATTTTAAAGTAGATTGATTTTAATACAGATTTAAAGAAGCGTAGTGTAAATCAAATACTGTATGGAATAAAGAAGCATGGTATAAATCAAAATTTATAATTCCCAGCTGTTATTTAATAAATATAAATGAAGGTAATATCAGCATTAAAATACAGTACAGATGAGGTTGAAACTTTGCTTCGTACAGAATTATATGCCTCTATGCAAAAGTTTGAGGATTCTTTTTACAGAAGAGTAAAAATATAAAGGAATATATAAACTTCTCAGTACAGCCAGTCTGATAATAAGACCAATATTTCAATATTGACTAGAAAACTCCCAATGAAGCTAACATTCCCATAAGAAAATAAGGAATCAGTATGACATTTACATCATTTAGGAGTTACAATTATACAAATTATACATCAATGAAGAAAGGCTATTCTTAAGAGTTTTTAGAAAAATTTCTAATATTTCTTCAAGATTAGACATTCTATGCAATTAAAAAATTTATGTTCATGTTTTAATTGCTTGTCTGCCATGGAGAAAAAACATGTGGTTATATTAATTGAACCAGCCCTGGTGATCTAGTGGCTAAGATTCAGTGCTCTCACCACTGTAGCCCAGGCTCTTTTCATTGATCAGGGAACCACACCCCCCATCTGTCGGTTGCCATACTATGGTGGTTTTGCCTGTTGCTGTGATGCTGAAAACTATGCCACTGGTATTTCAAATGCCAGCAGGGTTACCCATGGTGGACAGGTTTCAGTAGAGCTTCCAGACTAAGACAGATTAGGAGGAAGGACCTGGCCACCCACTTCTGAAGACGCGGCCGTGAAAACCCTCCAGACAGCAATGGAGCATTGTCTGACATGGTGTCAAAAGGTAAGAGATGGCTCAAAAAGATCAGGCATGGTTCTGCTTTGCTGTACACATGGTCACTGCAGGTCAAAACTGACTCAATGGCACTAACAACAATAATAATACTAATTTATAGTTTTTAAGTAGTGATAATTAATTCATTTATAAATAAATATGCTATTATTTTTTCAATATTGATTTTATAGTCAATAGTCCAATGTTTTAAAATAGTTTCTTCTTAAAGATATTGAGAATTTAAGTATTATTTGTATGTAATTGGGTATTTTTAATGTCTGGTGTTTGTTTAATAGGTAAATGTAGGAGAGGCTCAAATTTAATTTTGCTCGGCAAATATATATGTTATTATTAATATCACAATTCCTTCACTCCCCGCCAGCTTTGCATTTACTATAGTAGCAAGACCAGTTACTCGAGCCTCTTTCCTTTGAAAAAGTAGTCAGTGACTTTATAAACTTTTTAAAATATTTCCTGGGGGATTGGTAATGATTATCATTTTCTTGGTAAATAAAATTCCTTAAGTGAATATAATTTTATTTCAACTAATAATTTAAATGAATGGCAGCAACAGATCCTGCAATGTCTAAATTTCGTGGTAGTCCCATATATAAAATTCCATCTTATATAGCCTATAAACGTAGGTAAACTAATTTTAGTATTATTCATCATTTTTTAAAATTATAAAAATGTCCTTTGATGGCTATCATTTAAGATAATAAAATAATGTGAAAGGACAGTCTTTTCAATAAATGATGCTGGGAAACTGGATATCCACATGCAAAAGAATGAAGCTGGATCCTTACATTGCACCATATACAAAAATTAATTCAAAATATATCAAAGACCCAAACATAGAGCTAAAACTACAAAACTCTTAGAAGATAACATATGGAGAAACTTCATGACATTGGATTTGGCAATGATTTCTTGGATCTGACACCAAAGCACAGACAACAACCACAAAATAGGTAAATTGAACTTCATTGAAATTAAAAACTTCTGTACATCAAAAGACACTATCAAAAGAATGAAAAGACAACTCATAGAAAAGGAGAAAATGTTTGAAAAGTATATATCTGATAAGAGGCTAATATCTAGAATATGTAAAGAACTCCTACAACTTGACAACAAAAAAACAATACAATTCAAAAATGAGTAAAGGACTTGAATAGACATGTCTCTAAAGAAGATGTACAAATGACTGATAAGCACATAGAATGATGATCGACATCACACACCATTAGGAAAATGTAATTCAAAACCAAAAAGGGCATCTCTTCACATGCATTAGGGATGGCAGGGATGAGACAAGACAAAGGGACTCCTGAGAACAGCAAGTCCGCCCCCCCCCCCCCCCCCAGCCGAACTCCCCACCTCCCCACTGGAAGTTCCAGGGCTCCAGGGCTGCCTGCCTCCTGCAGCACTTCCCTACTGTGCCCCTCCTTCAATATCCTTACCTGAGCTCCCTATTTCAGCTTAAGCTACTTGCCTTGTGTTCCTATCACCTGAGACTAAAGAATCTGGACTAACCTTTCCAGATTCTTCCTCCCTACCTCCAAGAGTGGCCAAATTCTTTACTTTCAGAAACAAGTTATAAATTTTTTATTAGGGATCTCCTTTTGAAATAATTAAATGCATTGTAAGCAACAACAACAAAACAATTATTACTTCAGGCACTTGGCCACCTCCTCTTCTTGTCACTAAGCCTCGCCAGAACATTTCTATTCGCCGCATTCACAGAGGGGACGTGCAGCCTGGACCCTGGCACACTTCACAATCCCCAGACTGGCCTCAGCTAATGATTCTCTCACTGGTAAGTGTCCTCTGTTTGAGGTGCTCATGGCAGAGTTCCAGGTAACGGACGAGAAACCTCTGAGCCTCAGTCTGTCAGAGAGATGCTAGGAGAATGAGATTTGGTTTAAAGAAATAAAAGGTGGCAAGTTTACCCAAAAGAAGGATGGCTTCCTCCTCAGAGGCACAGTTCTGAAGATGACTTGGTAGATTAGAGACCATCCCGGGGGAAATTTGGTAGGCATGGACCACATGAGGACATGATCCTGGGCCCCTGTGTCACCTCAGAGGAGAGTCATCTCTGTCCAGGGACACTTAGATTGAATGGGAACACACTGGCTCCACAGAAAGCATGAAATTTTAAGAGCCTGCCAGTTTCAATTGATTTCTCCTAAGATAAAACAATTGAAATCCAGGTCTCTTACTTAATACATTTAGAGAGACTCTTCAGTCCTCTCCCCTGCCTGCTTGCACTGACCGAACACAAAGGAGAGATGACTCCTTCAGAGAGGGGAGACCCCTGGGAGCTTTGGTAGTAGGATCAGGCTTCCTTGCGGCAGGAGAAAACTTTAGATCAGGGGAATGAGCTCCACCCAGGGATGTGGGTCCGCCATTATGCCCTGACATGCTCGTGTGCAGAGAAGCGGTATGGCATGACACTGCTTTGATCCTCTAGGTTGGCTGTAGGGCCAGGTGGCACCTAGGGAACCCTGAGCTCCAGCCTGTTCTTGGCTGCAATCGGCACTTTCCACTTCCCCAAATGCACTGTACATGTAGTAATTTCTGTTTGAGCCATGAGCAGAGCAAAGTTAGAGAGAACTGCTTTCTAGAATCTGGATGGCCTTCCCTGATCTCAGCTCCAGTGATGGTCTGTCCTGGTTGCTGGACAGTTGTTTGACTTGACAGAAATGGAATACTCTGCACGGTTCTGTGTGGTCAGTTGTGGCAACTGGAGGCAGAGGCGGCAGACCTTCAGAGCCATGGAGGGCCTGCTGACTGCCACAAAAATATCTTTCCAGATTGTTCTAGAGCATCCATGCAGTGCCCTGCTGGTGCTGTCTGAATGCTCGAGACAAGTCCCAGGTCTCTGGGAGATTCTGGGATGTACTGCTGTGGTGGTTTCTATGTTTAAGAGCTGACACACTTCAAGAAGAGAAAGGTGCTACCCAAAAGGTTTTCTGCCCTGTAGAAGTAACAAAAAGTCAGCGAGAAGATTGGCCTAGTTGCACAAGCCCATGAAGCCTTCAAGTCTTCCATGGTGGGGTCAGCACTCTGAAGTTACACATGTGGTTTGGCAGCACTTACTAAAAACCTGAACAGGTCTTCACTTTAGGACACAGTAGACTTTTCTTAAACGAGGACAGAAAAGCTAGTCTCTTAGCTCATTTCATGGACTGATGATGGCTTGCATTCAAGGGCAGAGGAAATCACTCAAAGATGCATCAAAACTCCCCCAGACCCAAGTGACTAATGAAAAAACATCTGGAAGGCTTCTCAGAGCAATGTAGAGCAACATTAGAGGAAAATAATGGAAGATTCTAATGGAAACACTCACCATAAGAAAAGTCTACAAATACTCCCCAAGAAACTGCAGGATGGAAGCAGTGTGGAGGAACTGAAGGGCCAGAAAGAAATGCGTGAAAACCTCAAATCCGTGAGTGAAACAGGCCATGAATGATAAAGAGAGCCAATGAGGACTCTGACTGAAACCCTACTAAATATCCTAAGTTTGCCTGATCTCTTTAGAGAAGAGCACGCGATGGCAACTTGGAATTAGAGAAAAAGAGTGATCAGGACATAGAAGCCACCTAGAGTATCAGTCAGGATTTGATTTGAACTCACTGATGCTGTTAACTTAAATGTTTCCTTTAAAAGACATGCAGGTAAAAACAAAAAAAAAAATCCACGTGTTATGTGAAGAAATCAAATGAATGAAGAGCTTACAGAACAAATACAAAGTCTCCGAACTAAGCAAGCATCTTAAGTCTGAAAATTCACAGCCTAACAGTGAGATTCAGCAGCTTCGGCTGCAACTTCAAATGCTGCCTAAAGTCCGTGAAGACGCGTAATGAAACCTCAGAGAGAATCCACCGAGGTATACGTTCATGGCTTAGAAACGGAAGAAACTTCCCCGAGTGTACAGAAACACAAACTCAGCGCATCAGAAGGGCAGATTCTCCAGGAAGAAGGCCGAAGACAAGGACAAAGAATTGGAAAGAACCACTTGCTTCTGTCAAAACCAGATCCTTCTCTATGAGAAAAGAGTTCAAGAGAGTTCAAGGGCAGGTTTGTCGGCTGAGAGAAAGCTCGATGAGGAAAGGAAAGAAAATGATCACAACAGACAAATGCTCGTGAAAGCTGAGTTTCACTTGCAGCTTTTCCAAGTGATCGTTTGGCTCCTGCTGTTCCACACGCAGCCCACAGACGCCTGAAAGAATCGGGGCTCCTCTGGATCATGAGGGCCCCCAGGAAGGAGGAGGGTCACACGGGGGGCCTCAAGGATCCAGGGTCACAAGCAGGTTTAAATCAGCTTTCACAACAGCCACAGCACAACATTTGACTGTGTTTTCTCTCTTTAAAGTAATTTTGATTTATGTTTTTAGTTTGTTATTTAATTGATGCTGTATTTGCACTTATTGAAGTTTGGTAGTGTGATACCTAAAAGGAGATTTTTCAAATATAGATTTATTCAGTATAATTCTTATGAATACCTTATTTCCACTTCATTGTACCTTCTAGAATTAGATAAGTATTATATTTTTATTTAAATAAAAGATCCACTATTAAACTATCATTGAAGTTTGACAGAGATGTTTAAAACAAATACCATTTCTATTACCAACAACAGTAACATACAAAAAAAGAAGAAACATAAGTGTAAACAACAAATCAATATATTTAGATCCTTAAATTCTACATTACGGGCACGCCCGGTGGAGCAGCAGTGAAGTTCGTGCAGTCCTGTGGCCAGGGGTTCGCCGATCTCAGGCATGGACCTATGCACCACTTATCAAGCCATGCTGTGGCAGGCATCCCACATACAAAGTAGAGGAAGATGGGCACAGACGTTAGCTCAGGGCCAATCTTCCTCAAAAATAAAAAAAATCTACATTAAAAATACGTTATATTTTCCACCTAATTAGCCACTAACAGTAACAGAAAATGGTAGTATTTTGCCACAGTAATAGTAGATAGATTTTCAAAAATTGGATAAATTTGTTTGAGTCCAATTGCTACCTGTATTTATGCTCCTTTTAAGCTAGTACTTGAAAGGACACCAAACTCAATAGGTTTACTCATATGTTATTTATTGCTTATCTCCTTTATAGATTTTTGTCTTATTTTTTTTTTTTTTTTTACTCTGTGTAAGGTATTGTTCTCTATATTCTACATTTTTATAGGTCACAGAAAAATATTTTTCTCAATAAAATTTTGAAGCACCTCATATATATATTTTAAAAAACATCAATTTGTTATTAAACATATGAAATAGAAGGACTGACCAAAGCAATGAACAGAATGTCAGAACAAATTATGACTTTGCAAGTGGAGCTGGGAGCGCCGCAGAGGTCCTCCTCAGGGCCCATCCATCTTCAAATGCACACGGTCCTTCAAGTAATACCTCACAATGCTGAGGCCTCTACTAGGAGCTACGATCAAAACCCGTAAATCTGTTTGCCACCATGAAGTGTAAGAAGCAATCATCTCAATCCCTTGGGACAAGAACTTTGAAAAACAATTGTATTTTACCCATCTTGAAGGTCTAGTAAATTATTTTCAAATTAATGTCTTGTCTAATATTCACATATGTATGTTTATATATTTTCAAAATAGATATATATACAGTATCTACTTTGATATACTTTATAGTATCTATTTTGATAGTGTAATGAATAATTTAAGGATTTGCTAGGAACCATATTTTCAGCATCATTATTATCTCACAGTAAACATACTTGAAACGCTAGGATGGAACTTTACGTTTTAAGATTTTTTGCTACATGCTAGTGGTTATTCTGTGTTTGATTTTCAAACAGACTAAGTTTCAACAAAAGATGCATGGGTGTCTTTAAATAGTTTAGTTTTTTGTATATTTAGAGCCCTACTAGATTTTAACTGCTCATCCCATGTCGGTTTTATATTGCTTGAGTTGTTTCTATGTGAATTAAATGACACTGTGATCTTTATATTTTAACGATGTGGTTCTTTACTGCATATCAAATGGTGAAATTAAGTGGAAAGTGCATTGGACCAAATCCTTCAGTAGGATCCTCGTATGTTGATGTTCCCTTCCTCTTTCTCAAGGACAGTGCTGCTTGTAGCTAATTCCTCTGTAGTTAATGTGGTATACCAGTATATCTGTACATTTTTCTTGTAACACGTTTATGGAAAAAGAAAAAGTAAGTTGATCATCTGAGTCCGTACGGATCCTTCTGATGTGCAATTTGCCTATAACTTAGTAAGGAAACAACAGCAGGACACTTAACTAGAAGCATTTTTATTAATGTAACCCACTTAGATGTTATTAGACCCTCAAAGGCATACACTCCAGTTTATTTCTGTGAATATAAATATATATAGTCATAATCTTGGTTTTTAGATTTCTAACTTTTGGAAGATTCTAAGTAAGCAAAGCATTTCTATCATGCCCTTATCTGCCACAACATCCAAAGCTGTCACATGTGTCTAGCTGAAGAATGCTGAGGACAAAGGCTGTGTTGATATGACATGTTAAAAATGCATTGGATTTAAAAAATCAATAAATACTGTACTTTTTGACAAGTTCTGTAGCTGAGTTACATATTATGAACAAACTACTCAAATATTCAAACATTGGCCTGCACCAGTTGAGATGCAAAAAAAAAAGCATGGAATTTCACATGGGTGAGGGAATCAAATTAATAAATTTAGTTATGTCCTATGTATAACGTATATTTTGTATGTGGATATATGGCATGCATATTTGAAATGTAGATATAGGTAATCAAATTTAAAAATATAGACTGCACCTTTGTTTATTCTGCTAGTTTTGAATTGTTTTATTTAACTCCTAAGCTTGTCTTTGGTTTGGAATTTTAGAATTTTGAAAGACTCATAGTTTATCTCGGAAATTATCCACGTCATCATCAGGCCATCCTGCCCTTTCTGTCGTCCCCTTCATTCAGCATAGTATTCCTTCCCTTTGTAAGATGTCTGTCTTTTCCATTCTGTTCCATCTTTTGACCTTTGGGATCTAATGACAGGTTTAGTGATTACTTACAGATTTGTATATTGTGTATGTGTGTGTACATTTCACATTTCTCATAAGAAACAGTCAATTGTGAAAAAATGATTGGATATTTTTAGTAAACTCAGACTCTGGAAAAGAATAAAGGAGAACAGTTAGGAAAGACCTTCTCACAGCATATGCTGGAAAGGCTGTCCAACGATTGTGAGAATTAACTACTCATTTTTTTGGAATATTGATTTGATTGCCCCCAACTCTCTATAAACTATGAATTTCTATAAATTTTAGAAATAAAAGTCAATCTTCTAGGCAAATCTCAGTGAAGTTAACCTTTTAATTCTATTTTGAAATCCAACTGCTTGGATTAAATATTTCTACAATGTAAAAATACCAATAAATTTGGGGACATCTGCATGGAGTAGGATGTTGATGGCATTGTTCTGCATACTACTCTGGGATTATAGTGATATAAACTTCATAAACACACAAAATTTACTATCAGGCACCAAGCTTGTTTGCTTAATTTGAATAAAATCTTTACTAAATTTCAGCTTTTTTAAAGCTTGTTACTGCCAAAATCAACATGAGAGAAAATGATTTTGACAAATTTTGGAGTGATAAAAACATTTTAGCAGTTTAGATAGATCTTATTTTAAAGTTGTATTAGACGTGATAGACATATTGGTTGTATTGGATATATGCCTGTGCTGTGACAATTTATCAGAAAGTGGGAGTGATTTTAAGAAATAGCTAACTGTTGGATAAATCATTAATGCAAACGTTCAGACATTTCCAGTAGTTAAATACGTCATACTAAAGAACCTGGAAAACAAGTTAGCTATTTGGGTGTAGTATTGCAATTGCTCACTCTGAAAGGCCTGTTGGAATAGAGCATCCATTTAGAAAATCATTAAATATTTTTTACAGAAAATCTCTTTATACTATTTATACACTTATTTATACACTTCATACGTTTCTTTATACTGTAGGAGCTTTAGTGGTCAGACCTAGTATTACTGATTGTTAATAATACAAATAACTTAATTGAGTCATTACCCTGTTCCTCACATTGAGCTAAGAGGTTTGTATGATCATCTATTTTATCCTCTTGGCACAGCTCCTATCGTCCTGGCACTGCAGCAGGAGAGATTGAGGACCAGGGATGTGAACTAACCATCCATGGTGCCCTCTACTGGCGGAAGGGCAACTTGAACTCCAGTTTGTCAAATTTCAAATCCTTAACACCTCTGTGACACTGCTTCTCTGACTCAAATTTGTTAACAAATTCAAGAATCTATTTTTTTGCTCAATGTCGGCCTGACACAAAAGTAATTATGAAACTGACATTCCTTAATAAATTGAAAGGTCTTTTCTGAGCTAGCACTTACCACTTACTAAAAGATCCTACATTTTCAAATAGAATGAAATTCTATGTCCCTGACCTCTAAATTTCTATGTGGAACATTGCATAAATATCAGCCGTTGTATATGTATTGAGAGACATTTAAGGCCTTAAAAATAATTTAACAATAAATTAACTATAAAAAACACTTGCACAAAAGTCTTTAAAGTACTTGGTTTTGGGGGACCATCCAAGAGACACTTTTCTATTTCACTAAATTTTTATTCAGCTTGTCGCTGTATTGATTATACAAATGTGGCATATGCGCATTGCATCTTCTTAATTGTTCTATGAAGCTATTTCACTAGGATTTTATTATTGCCTTTGCTTTGGAGAAGAGGCAATATCAGGAATTTGTTTCAAGAATACTTACTAAATACCTGAAATTTTTACTAAAAGATACTGTCCATTTTTTTATATATCATAAACATTCACTTGAAGAAATCCTATAAAATTATAGAAATGTTTCTACACAAGAAATTCTGAGCTTTCTTTAATTGAACAACTATTCAATCCAAGTATATTGTTTGTCAATCTCACCTCTGATAAAACTCAAAACCAAATCTAAGATTTAGCTATAATAATAACTCTTTCCATGCTTGTTTGCATTATATCCTCTTCATTCTTACTTTTCTTCTACAGAACCACATATTTAACTGCTTAATTGAGTTCGTCTCATGGCCAAGAATGGGCTCATGATGTTCTCCTCCAAATCTTGTCCTGGTAAATGAGACTACCCTCTAAACACATAGATATCATCTTGACATCGCTTTTTCCTTCATGCTCCATCACAAAGCCTGTCAATTTTACTTCCTGCACATAATCCGCATCTTTCCACTTCTCTCTCTCTAGAACCATCATCTCTTGACAGACCTGCATTTCTCTTACTCTGCTATTTCTATGCCACTTCTTTTCATCCTCCAATTTCTTCTCCACACAGGAGAGATTTTTTAATTAAAAATAAAATCTGATCATTCTGTTCCCTTTGTTAAAACTACTCAGTGACTTCTTATTGATTTAGAATATAGACCCAAATTAGTGATAAGTCCCTTCAGCTCTCTACAGTTTAGCCCATTACCATTCCAGTTCCATTCTGTGTCACTCTCCACATAGTTGCTCATACTGTGTTGACCTTGGCTTTATTGCAAACTTTCATAGATAACACATTTCTGTTCTCTCAGAATCTATACAAGTACTCCTACCATCATGGAATATACTCTCCACTTTTCCCCCATCTTTTATTAGTGAACTCCTCTTAATCTTTCAAAATTAAGCCAAAGCATAATTTCCTACAAACAATCCTTTCTTCTTTACCAGATCGTGCCTGGGTGGCTTTCTTGTCAGAAAGAAAGCTATTGAGCCATAATGTTTAGAGAGTGTCCAGAAAGAGGAAGTCATCAGTAGCTGCTACCTCTTTCACAGACATAAGGATGTGAAGAATTAATGAGTGATAATTTTATGAGAAAATTGAGATAGTAGGATTTCGGTGTGAAATAGAAATATTGAAGTATAGGTAGCAAGAAAAGATTGCTCTTTTGGAAAATTCTGAGGTAAAGACAGAAGTGGATCATATAGTTCAGGAACATTTTCTTTCAGATGAATGGGACAATGACACATTTGTAAGGAGAGTGGGAAGATCCAGTGTCCTAAATGTAGCAGGGAGAATCAGAGTGCCTCGTGCATAGAAGAAAATACGAAAACATAAGTGTTCAATTAGATGAATAAAAAATGCCTGGGAGTTTCTATGTAAAAGCCAGGCAGGTAATAGTTGAAGATGACTCTAACATAGCTCTGTAATGGATGACAAGATTAATTTTTAAAAATTCAGTATATCTTTTTCATGGAATAGTTATCTCATAACTTCTGAATTTGGTATGTTTTGAATTTTGAGAAAGTAGAAAAGAGAAAATAGAGTAGCACAACACTTGAAAAAAATACTTTCTACCGCACAAACTACAGAGCTATCCTCTTTGTTTTTCTGCCACCCTACCAAGCTGGATTGGCCGCAATTCCTAGTCTTGGAGATGCACACACACAACAACTGTCTAAGTGACAGTTACCCTCCTCGTTCTGAGCAGTGCATGAAGTAGGATATGTTCTCTCACTAGAGGGTGGGCCTTTTCTGTCTCTTAAGGGCATCTCTTTTTATTTTCTTTTTTCCTACATCTGAAAGAGCAAGCATATTTGGAAACCCCTTGAGGAAGTGCCATTTTCCAATTAGATGCTATCACAGCCTTGTTTGGAGGAATAGAAAAAATACAACTAATAGTTTTTCTAAAAAGTTTAAAAATAAATAAGCAGAAAATATTAGGTAAAAGTCAACTTGTGGCTGTCTCTCATATCCTGAAACACAATTTTTGGCTGAATCCAGATACCCATATTATGGAAATAATGTTTGCAAGCTCTGCAAAAGTCTCTTTGACATTTTAAGTTACAAATATTTCACATGATTCTTGGTAAATATCCCAGATGATTTCTTATCTTTCAGAGGAAGAGTACAACTGATGTTATAAGGTTTTATTCAGGGAAATGAAGACCATACAATGGAAATTTTTTCTGAAATTCGAGGAATTTTAGTCAGCATCATATTAAGTCCTGGAAATCAAATAAAGTGATGTTTCAGCTGAGTTCTAATGAATTTCAGAGTTGAGAAGTTTGCCAAGTGGTTAAGGGGAGAAATGGTACTATAGAGATGTAGACAGGTACCGCATTGTAAAGAGACTTCTGTGCTATACCAGGAAATTTGGATTTTACACTGCAAGTGGTAATGTATCACCAAGGAAGTCAAATGGAAGAGTGATGTGATCAGATGTGAATGATACAGGGCTAATTTGGGAAGCATACAGGAGGATATTAGAGAAGGAAGAGAATAGAGGAAGGGAGACCTGTTAATAAATTGTTGTCTTAACTTGGGTTAAAGATGATAAAGAGCACACTGAAGATGCTAACATTGAATAAAGACATATTTATGGAATTAAGTTGATTGGACCTTGTGACTAGATGTGATGTTGTAGATATGTCAGAAGTTAGTAGGTCCCAAATTTTCTACCTGAAGACAGCTATATTTCAGAGAGAAAATCAAGAATTGATGGTAGATTTTGAGAATAGAAAATGTGTAGCTATTGACATCCTGTTTCATTTCCTGAACAGCTTTGCATAAAGATTCTGCACCAGTGACATCTCCTGAATGTTCTCTGTAGTTACTCCTTCTCTCCTTCCAGCCTGTTGATTCCTTCCCTTTGCATCCTCCTTGGTTTCATAATCAGTGCTCTCTATGTAAAGGGAGAAGGACAATAAGGAACACGTTACTAAGTTTGATTCAGCAGTTAAAAAACATAGAAGAGAGCTATTCCAATTTATGCTCTCCTTTCAAACCCCAGTTAAAATAATTAAGAACACAAGTGTGTGCGTTCGTATGCATGCCACCCCTGAGGCCCATCATATCCCACGATTTGCGAATTTTAATTCTCACCACATGACTTTAAAAAATGTTCATGTTGATTCTAGAGTTATGCTAAACCAATCTAGTGTTCTCCTACCATTAGAGAAACTTTTAGGTAAGTGCACTGTTGACCATCATATCTGGTTTCACATTCATTTCCATTTTATACCCATCTCTTCTCTTTCTTTTTGCATATCATCATATGCTGCTTTTTCTCATCAAGCTCTCTTTCAAACATATTTGCCTTTTTTTTTAAAGATTTTATTTTTTTCCTTTTTCTCCCCAAAGCCCCCCGGTACATAGTTGTATATTCTTCGTTGTGGGTCCTTCTAGTTGTGGCATGTGGGATGCTGCCTCAGCGTGGTCTGACGAGCAGTGCCATGTCCACGCCCAGGATTCGAACCAACGAAACACTGGGCCGCTTGCAGCGGAGCGCGCGAACTTAACCACTCGGCCACGGGGCCAGCCCCTATATTTGCCATTTTTGTGCAATTTGCCTATGCGTTATTACTACATCTCCTCCACAGTTCCATATTTTCTATTTTAATTGAGGAAATTTTTTAGTGGACTTTGCTTTGAAAACAAAGAATTGGGTAAAACTATATGATATCTGATTTTGCAAAACAATTAAAAATGGTTAACTCCATTAAGAACAAGTTTCTTTAAGCAATAGCCAAGTTATAGACTGGAAAGGGCCATTCAGAGTGAAGGAGGGGAAAATAAATGCTTCAGAGATACTGAAGCACATCATGAATTAGCGCTCTTTGTTGATGATAGCGACAGAATAAAAACAATTGTGCAGGAGAAATATAATGATTCTGATGAAGAATATTATAGATTGGCTAGGAAAGGAAGGAGGGAGAACCACAAAGGGAGAGCAGCATCAAACAACAGATCCAGTGACCTACCTGAGGGCTGGTGGTATAATCGACTTCTAATGGCAGACAGAATTGGACAGGCCAACAGCCTGATCAGTGACAACCCCATTCAAAGGATGCAAAGGTGTCCTTTTTCAATACAAAGGACAACTCTTCATGCAATACTTTGACAAGGGCACTATGAAGTACAATAATTCATTCTGCCTCTGAAAATGTGTTATTGTACGTTATATATAGTTTGAAATGGTACCAAGAAGACATACTGATGTAAACTGATCTATTGTATGGTAGCTGATGGAGTGAAAAAGCAATGTGATTGAGAAAGGAGGTGACTCTAGGGGTCTTATTAGAGTGTATAATGGCTTAGGAAGCTCACAGAAGACTAGGGGAAGATGAATTTGCACTAAGCTGCAATAGAATTCGTGAACATGACTGGAAATCCCAACAAACCACTGTGCTTGACCTGCTGAGTTAAATGTTCATAGAAACTTCAAAGGTTAGAACTTATAGTATTGATAACATTTATTATAAAGATCAATAAAAGTTCAATATACTTTAGTGTGTTAAATTATGTGCTTTGATTAAAAATATACCTATTTAAACAAGTGGGGTCATTATTTTCTGAGACGCTGATCACCAAATTGTAGGTTAGGATAAAAATATCTGCAGTAAAAATATAGATTTCCCTACTGAATGGCATCATAAGCATAGTTTAGGTCCAATCCAAGTGGTGTGCTAATAAATGTCTATAACAACGGGCTCTCAAAAGGTAAAAGGTCCTGATTTATAGCATTTACCCAATTCTACGGTTAAAATATTCCAACCACGGCTGGTTTCAAGATAACAAATTGGCATGACTAACACAGAATTGAGAACTGAGGCATACAATGCTGTCTCACAAGTCTGGTAGGAACCAGCTCCTTTACACCACAGAATTTAGATTAAAAGCATCATTTCAAGAAAGATGTCATACCATGATTTTCTGTAAGAGGTTTACAAAGAATAGGGAATTTAGAATCAAAAGAATTTTATTGGAATTGTGGTTTCTTAAGTGAAAATTAACAATATACTGAACTGTATAGCTGAACTCTGGAATTTCAGAACTGGCAGAGTTTCTGGGGACAAAAGGTCACCAATCAAAATCATAACATGAATTCCTTAGTGACACATGACCATTTTGCATTGAGACTACAGCTGAGGTCTCCCAGCCCCAAGCTAGTTCAACTTTCTCTCCATTATACTTTTGTTATTACCAATTTAATGGAAAGTCATAGTTAAATCTACCAGGTATAGTCTCTAATAAAGGGACAAATGGAGCTCTAGTGGAGATTAGAAATATCCGTTGCTGCAAAATCATTGTGCTGTTGAAAATAAAACAAAAAAGAAGAACACACAATTAAGAAATTGGGGTTGATAGAAAGTAAGAAACTTGCTTAAGGTCACACAGTACAGGTAATTAGCAAAATGCATCACACTGCAATTATGTATAATTTGAGAAAGGGTAGTCATAGGCTTCAAGACTGATGTGGGCTTTCTTTACTAAAACAAAATTTAAAAAAAAATTAGCTGTTTAAGATGTCTTTTCAAGAATAAACTGGAGGTTTTTGGAGCCAGTACATATTTTCTTCATTGCTTTTTAGCAACAGCAATTTACTTTTTTTCCTGTTTTTGTATATATTATATATGCACATATTCAGAAACAAGTACATTTTCCTTAGTTTGTGCACGTGATTAAGGCAATAAAAAGTATATTTGTAAGAAAACAAAATGGACAAGAATAGTGAAAGCATTAGTAGATAGGCTTCATTTCATTCATACATGTTGGTATGGAAACAAAATTCTATGCTTTATAGCTTCAGGTGCTGGCTAGGAGACTGGCTATGTATTTTGACAAGATAATTCATTTGTGATATTAGTGCATGATCATAGCTGATCATACCAGATCCTTTAAGGCAATATCCTCTAACTATACTAATTCCCTAATTAATTAGCACCAGGGCAAAAGGTCTTCAACAAAGCTAAAGACTCTAACAAGAGTCAACAAAAATCTACCTAGCTAAATCCTGCAGAAGGAAGCAAAAAAACTACTTGAGAAAAGCAACACTTTGAATTGTGGCCATTCAAAGATCAGAGCAACTGTATAGTTTTGATATGTGCAGTAAAATGTTTACTATATGTGTAAAACTAGAGTTTGGGGGTGGTTTTGCCCAAACTTTTGAAGTGTTTTAGATTTTCTTTCCCCCCCTCCCCTCTTTCTCTCTTCAACCTACACATGTTGATATTTTTTCTTCAATCTAAAGAGCACTGTTCAATCCCCAGTCTCATTTCTTTTTGCTGGCTAAGCAATCCAGAGGCAGCTTTTGCTTTACATTCTTATCATGGAATTTTTTAAGCTGATAATTCTAATAAGCACTTTACCAGTTCTCCTACGGATTTTTGCAACCACCTCAAGGTTTTCACATTTTCTATTCAAACTTTACTTTCCATTGCCTGTCATTTCTCATCAGCTTCTGAAACTCTCCTCTTTCTGCCGATGTGTTACTAGGGAGAGAGTGAAGTGGCAATGTTATTTCTCCTTCAAGTATAAGATATTTGGTTTATATATTAGAGGCATACCTTTTCCTGAGAACTCTATCAAGTTGTTTTGAATCTTCAGCTGAAATTTGTATTATTATCCTGAAAAATTATGGTAAGTTATTCATATTGTTTTTAGTTTTAAAAAATAAATTGTGCAAAACTGAAAGAAGCTGTTAAAGTGCAAATGTCTCCACCATTTGACCATGCAGTTTTGGTATGATATTAATTTTAAAGAACCGCCTTCTGAACCAATGAGGGTTTGCTATATACAGTGTTGCTCCATCATAAAACCTTGTGTTTAACTATATATGTGTAAATATTTGATTATCAGATCTATAAACAAAGCTCTTCTCATTGGCTTTCAAGGAACCTGGTGTCAATTTACTTACACTTTACATCTTCAGCAAATGTACAAAGAGAAATTTTTGGTACTAAATATTTAGAAACCTTTAGATGTATGGTCTAAAGCCATGGTTCACACTCTATTTAGCGTGTATACGAGTCACCAAAAGTGTTTGTTTAAATGCATTTCCAGGGCCCTCTCACTCAGGAATTCTGATTCAGGAAGTCTTGCGAGTGGGCAAATGGCCAAGCTTTGCAAACTCTGGCGTAGAAAATAGTAAATTCAATGAAAAAAAAATCTATCAAACCATTCCACTAACTTTATTTTTTTCTACAAATGAATTGACAAGATAAAATGGTTGATAAAAATAACTCTTTTAGATAGATTGTTCAGGTAATTTTCCCCTGGATTTCATGTGATGTTAATGGTAGGATATTTTAAATGACATTTAAACCTGCTTTACTAAATTTTACCAACATCGCACATTTTATAGCACAAGTTTTTGAGAGCTATTAATTGCATTTCTGAATGCAAGCTATGTACTTCAAACAAACTTTTAGTCTAATGCCTTGATTTTAAGGTTAGGATTTGTATACAAATAAGGGATTTAAGACTCATCTGCTGTAGGATCAAAGCTTATAAGGGAGAGATGTGCTGTCAGCATCATACATAAATACATTAGACTTTCTCTTAGGGATGAAACAACAAGAATATTTAATTATTGCAAATTTGTGGGGGGAGCAGTGCATAATATATTATTTATTGTGGCATTTCGTGCTAGATTAAGCAACATCATAGTAATGCCAATGCCATTTAGAAGCTAAAGAATTAAAATAGAACTCCCCAGAGGACAGAAAATAATCATAAATGTTTTTTTAATGCCAGAATATTTCTTTGCTAAAAAATAACTTTTCCTATACATTATTTCCTTATAAAATAGCTAGTTGGCCATATGCTAAATATAAAATTTTGTTGTTTTTTAATATCAATGAAACCAAGATGTCTAAAATGTATTTTAAAAAAAAGTATATACCTCTGACAAACTGTATTTCCAGAATTTTCTGTATTATAGGGAATTCTCTTACTTGCAGCAAGGACTAAATATAATATTTAGATATAATCATTATCTGATAATAATCATCTGATTATTCTTATGCTTTTTTGATAATAGCCTTTCAGTTAAATTATTTTTTATTCACTAGTATGATCAAACAATTATATTTATTAACTCACTAACAATGTTTTTAATTTAAAAAGTTTAAATACTGTTAGAGGCAGAAGACCCATGGAAATAAAGAATTATTTGAGTGTGGATCTTGCAGGAATGTTAGGAAATAGGAAAACCTCACATATTCATGAGGAACAATGATTTATGCCACAGAGACGGGTGATTGAAATGGCCCCACGCATTTTACAAGCGATCTTGCATTGCCACTGCTCTTGAGGGCTCTGCTTTGCCCCCAATGTCCCAACCCAAAATGAGCAGTGAGAACAAAGAAGTCAGAGACAGGCCTGAAATGTGAAAAAAGATCATTAGAGTACAGCTGCATAATTTAGTTTTTGTAATTAAAGAGTACCACATCATATTATAAATATCAATGTATATACATACAGATGAAATACATAAATTGGGTAAAGATATTCCGTTTTGAAAGCCATCATTCATTAACAATTCTGGAGCTAAATATGGCATCAGGAAGATGTCCTCTATCCCAGACAGTCTCAATATCTTGACTATACTAAGTTAATCTTATGCTCAGTTAAAAGGATAATGAAAAGTAGGTTAAGTCTTTACTTTTGACTATCTCAGCTTTACTTTTCAATTGTGCTTTATTCAAATAAAGGCATTGGTTATAAAAATCTGTGATGTGCATTTCCAATTTGAGATTCAGCATGAGATGATTATATACATACATATAGAAAAACATCCAATTTATGTAGATAATTGAAGAACTTATTTAAAAAATTCATTAAATGCAGTAAAAAAGAGAAGCAGTAAAGCTTTCAGTTTTAAATTCTAAAGTCATAACAAGTTAAATTTTGTATTCATACATTCTTTTGCATATTGTATAGAGTATTTAGACAAAATCAGCACGGAAACCAACTAAATTCACTTGTCAAACCTGTTTGCAAATCCTGCCTTTTATTTCATTCTCATTCATTCACACTATACTCCAATTTCTCACAGTTCTGGAGGCTGGAAAGTCCAAAATCAAGGTTTTGGCGAGGTATATTTGATCTTGGACTTTCCAGCCTCCAGAACTATGAGAAATAAATATCTGTTCTTTAAGCTGCCCAGTCTATGGGAATTTGTTACAGCAGTTCGAGCTAAGACAAGTAGCAATATACAGGAGCCTAAACTATTCCATTCTGTCATGCAGTTTCATATAAGTATAAGCTTAACTGGAAACATTCTTTAGAGTTCAGTAAAGGACAAGCCTTCAATATCTCCTATCCTTATCCCAAAGGGATTTTAAACTATCTTTACCAATATAACATAATTCGACATTAAACTGGACTGGGGGATTTTTAGGGCAGTGAAACTCTTCTCTGTAGTACTCAAATGGTGAATACATGTCATTATACATTTGTCAAAATCCATAGAAGGTACACCACAAAGGATGAACTCAAATGTAAACTATCAGCTTTAGTTAATAATAATGTATCAATATCGGTTCATCACTTGTGACAAATGTATCACACTAATGCCAGACATTAATGGGACTGAAGGGTGTATGGGAACTCATTCTTCTGCAAACTTAAAAGTATTCTAAAAAATAAATTCCATTAATTAAAAAAATAAGCCAGGCAAGTGTTCGTTACGGCAAGTGTTATAGGTCTATTTCAGATGAGAGTTGGACCCAGCAAGAAGACAATGTGATAAGAACATTTTTTACAGTTCGCTTACTGGCATTCTATTTTAGTTTGTATCCTGCTTATCTAAAAGACATTTTTATAAAGAAGGAAAACACATGACTTGTTCAAATTTGCAGTGACTTGAGTAATTCTTGTGACAATTGAAACATTCAGGAACAGAGTGAAAAAATAAATGAACTCAGATTCTCAGATTTAAAATTTAAACTCCACTCTCTCCCCTTTCTAAAGTGTGTTTGCCTGAGAGCTGCACATTACTGAAGTGGTCATAGAAAACAGTTCCTCTTCTGACAATTTAGAAGTAAAAGATAGTGCCTGTTTGACAATGGTAGAGCATGTAGGTTCTCCATCTATACATTTTCTCAATATTATGGCTATGTTTGACCCACCTTCCTAATTTTTAAATCTTACTGGCTCATTTTGAGAGAAAGAATGAGAAGGATTAGAAAACAAAGGGTGCACAGATCTGAGACAAGTATAATCAGCAATTTCACAGCCCACTATTTTAGATTGGTCTATCATATGGATATGCATATTTCCACATTGTCAAGACTGGCCTCACTCGTGTAGAACATCCATTCATTACATAATACTGATCATATACTGTGAATAAAACATGGGGTCGGGGCCGGCCCCATGGCCGAGTGGTTAAGTCTGTGCTCTCTGCTGCAGTGGCCCAGGGTTTCGCTGGTTCGGATCCTGGGCATGGACATAGCACTGATGGTCAGGCCACGTTGAGGCGGCATCCCACATGACACAACTAGAAGGACGTTCAACTAAGGTATACAACTATGTACCAGGGGGATTTGGGGAGATAAATGCAGAAAAAAAAAGGAAAAAAGATTGGTAACAGTTGTTGGCTCAGGTCGCAATCTTTAAAAAAAAATGGGATCAAAGATGTGTCACTTATTGATATGGGTTGCTATTCTTGGGTTACACGTATTCTACAATGCCAAATTTGAGCGACCACTTTGAGTCTTGAATATTGAATAATAGAAGCTAAGACTGGATGAAATGAAGACATTTTTTCCCCTCCTCTTATGCTAGAATTTCCTCTATCATATCATGACAGCTGCTGCTTAACATTTACAGCTTATTTTGCATGTGCCTTGTATAATTGCAAGAAAATAATATTTTAGAATCCGTTTAGACATACAACTACTACAACACTAACTAATAATCATCATAATAATGATAAACTGCCTTTTTATCATTAATCTTGGCATCTACATAACCAGTGGTTCTGAAACTTTGATGTATGTCAGTATCGCCCAGAGTCGTCAAAATCAGATTTCTGACATTCTACTTCCACAAGCATTCTGATTCCATAGGGCAGCACAGGGCCCATGAATGTGCATTTCTAACAAGCTCACAGGAGATATGCCAGTGTTGTTGGTTTCCACACTGGACTGCAATTTGAGAACCCCTATAGTCAGTCAAATCATCGATAACAAACCCTGCTAAAGCTTCAAGAAATAAGGTTTTTACAGTGGGAAGAGGGTCCAGTTATGACAGGTAGGCACATGTCAGGGTTTCTTCCCAAGATCTTCCTGGAGGAAAGCAGTCTAAGAAAGAAGGACTGCTTCTTAGTTGACATATCTACACTGGTACTCAATTTTCTTTCAAACTTATGCTGCACTCAAATCAGAAATAACCCCTAATGCACACTCTTTTGACCTCATGGATGCATCTACTTAGCCATATCTAAGATGGATATTATTTTCCGAGGAAAGATATTTCTCTCAATCATTAATCTCTAAACTGTATTTTAAATTTATTTAAAATTCTCCATTTTGTATTAGAAAAGAATGTGTAAAAGTGGAAGATGGGACATAGGTGACTTTAATTTCCACAGCGAATATGTGGTAAAATAGTGATGAAAATTGTAGGGTTTCTATTCGTATGTCTATTGGAAGGAAAAGAATCGATAGCCCAAGCTACTGTTCTGCAAACAAACTTGCAATGTGCTTCATGGCAAAAGCAGGACCCATTTTTTTCTTTCAAGTTTCCAGTAGGAAATGGTCAGAAACGGGTGATAGCTGATGCAAAGTATTGAAAAACGGACATAGAAAATCTTTGCATCTAAGAGAGTCATAAGACATTTTGTCAATCACATTACTAAGTGCTTATTTTAAACAAAAAAAAAGAGGAAATTGTTGTTGGAAAAAAGCATGACATTGGAAAAAGCAAATGAAATTTCTTTAGTTTCTATTTCAATGTCTAAGAGTTGATGCTCATGGTACCTATGTTGTCTTATATTAAGTACTATATTTGGGTCTCAGTTTTTTAAAGACAAGGGAAAAATTGGGGGGTAATTTTACAAAACACAGACGTCTTAACAGCTTTGGTTTCACAGAATCTCATTTGCTGTAACCTTAATAATAGCTGCATAATTTTTGTTGTTAATTAGCAGAATAATCAAAATTCATATACTCTTCACCCAAAGCACTGTATGAATTCCTATCAGTATTTTCAGACTTAGTGATTACAGGAACATCAGACTGGAGGTGAAAATGAATGCTATAATGTGACTCTGAGAAAAGGTGTGTCCATGAGCCAAGAATTTTAGGCTGCAAGACAAGCAGAGCTGGGGAATTTGGGGAATTTGGGTGGATTTTACCTCATAGAGAGCTGGCTGCTTTTATTTCATCCTCTTTTATTACATACTCTTTGTATTTGTTCTTGTTGTTAAAAATGGAGAATTTGGCATTAAAAGTGATCATGAGTTATTGCTTGTTGTTTTACTGTATTTCTGTACACAACTGTTTCTATATTTAAGAATGTAGGCAATATTTAGGAGCCTACTTAAATTATGGTTGCCATCTATTCAAATTAATTGTTTAACATGTAGAAATTAGTTCACAAAGGAGAATCACATTTTCAAAGCCCAAGAAGGATGAGGAACATTTGCTTTCTTATCTTTCTTCTCAAGTTGCATATTGATTACTAATCATTATTCTTTTGTGTTACGTTTTCCATATGTCCTACAAATGTACAAGGAAACTGATTACCTATACCTGATGATCTTGCTTCTTTTCTTTTCACTTATAATTAATAATTTTCAAAATTCAGCACACTATTTGTGCTTTGCTGATGTGTACAGTATTTTGTTTCATTTACCGTATTCACTCACAAATTGGTCACCATCACATAATTGCTGTATGTAGCCTGCGTGTAGGTTAATTTGAATTGAGTGGTTTACAAAGAAAGAAAAAAGCAGCAATTATGCAAGTAAAATGGCATATAATTCCTTTTCTGTTTAACTAATATGGTGGCATGAAGTATCAAAGCAAAGATTCATTTAATCTACTTCTTGACATTTTCTTTTGCAATTGTTTTATAGAAAAAAGAAGGAAAGAAAAACCCTAGAAAGTTTGTTTGTCCACTGCTTGTCACTGATCACTTCAGTTGGGGTCTCCTTTGCTCTTTCCCTAAGGGGCTGACATTAGAGTTCAGGGTAAGCTTTTGCGTGTACATAGATTTTTCACTTCACATTTTAATTAAAAAGGTTATTTAATTATGTATTATAATCTGCACATATAAAATTTTTAGACTTTGTTTATAAATATGCATGAACCAAATAGGATTGTAATAACAATTGGTGATATTTTCAAAGTTTTGAAATTTACTAAAAATTCTCTCTTAAAAAAACAAAAATCATTATTATTCCTGAATGCCCGAAGCTGACTTATTCATTTGCAATTAAAATAACACATCAGGCTTTTAAGAGACTTCCATAGAATAGCTTCCTTTTACTCTTACTCATATTAATGTTTAATGGAACTATTCACATAGGAAGACTTTTGCATAGTTGTATACATTTTCGGGATGTGTGACTAATTTATGAATCTTAGCTCATGCCTGTAATCCAGGGGTAGGAAAAGGGAATGAAGCATCACATTAGGCCAACCCAGAACAATCTAAATTCACCTCTGAGACACGGAAGGACTCACCTTCCTGTGAAGCCAATGGTCTGAGAGCAAAATCATGAATCTCTTAACCAGGAAATAGAATTAGGGGAGAGGCTGTTGGGTGTTTGTCTCTTTATTTTTTCTCCAGAATTCCTCTAGTCCCTGAGACCAATGCGGTTCCTCTAAAGTTCAAGGACATACAGCTCTGGTTGTGATGCATTCTCTCAGTCTCAGTTTCATTTACAGAATTTTAGATTTTGTGTATGAATCTAATTACACTATTACCATTTGCTCGTCTCCACTTCAGCAGATTTGCCAGGTCTCAGACATTCATTCCTTTTCTGAAAACTTTGCTACTTCCCTATCAGATTCAGCTCTTGTCTTTTATTTACAGGAGCCTATGGTATCTGCCTGAACCCTCTTTCAATCCTTTTCTGCCCTGTCCTTTGTCACCCAATTCCTGGCAGGAGTAAAATCTG
Organism: Equus quagga; assembly: GCF_021613505.1. NCBI lineage: Eukaryota > Metazoa > Chordata > Mammalia > Perissodactyla > Equidae > Equus > Equus quagga. The sequence continues at coordinate 4,379,516 of NC_060287.1, read as the reverse complement.
CTTGCCAGTAGATTGTGTTTTAAAAATAAGAAAGAGGGACCGGCCCAGTGGCATAGTGGTTGGGTTTGCACACTCTGCTTCAGTGGCCTGGAGTTTGCAGGTTTGGATCCTGGGCGTGGACCTACACACCATTCAAGCCTTGCTGTGGTGGCATCCCACATACAAAATAGAGGAAAATGTCCACAGATGTTAGCTCAGTGACAATCTTCCACACCAAAAAAAAATCACAATAAAGAGAAGTCATTATTATCATTATATGCTAATGTGGAGAGTACTGCCAATGAGTTAACACAGCATTAGAGAGATTTTTGTAAGAAATATATTTTGTTTATTTATCTAGAGAAGTTTTCAATAAATTGAACTTAGACTTTTTTTTTTTTTAAGATTTTATTTTTTCCTTTTTCTCCCCAAAGCCCCCCGGTACATAGTTGTATATTCTTCGTTGTGGGTCCTTCTAGTTGTGGCATGTGGGACGCCACCTCAGCTGGTTGGATGAGCAGTACCATGTCCGCGCCCAGAATTCAAACCAACAAAACATTGGGCTGCCTGCAGCGGAGCGCATGAATTTAACCACGAATTGGCCACAGGGCCAGCCTCTGAGCTCAGACTTTTAAAATGATTCTTATCAGAATTTCAAAGGAGCATTGTAATTTAAATGATTTGAGACTAAAAGAATATTTATTTTGTGTTATATTTGAAAACAAGTAGACAGTAGACTCTAAAAAACAAAAATTCTATTTGGAATGAAACTGAAAGATCATTTTGTTTCATCTTCCTTCTAACACTTGAATCTCTCTCTCTATACCCTTACGGATGAGCAAGAACAATATTACTTTTAAGAATGACTCATTTTAGGGCCTGATCCAGTGGCTCAGCAGTTAAGTGCACACGTTCTGCTTCTGTGGCCCAGGGTTCGCTGGTTTGGATCCCGGGTGTGGACACAGCACCATTTGGCAAGCCATGCTTTGGCAGGTGTCCCACATATAAAGTAGAGGAAGATGGGCATGGATGTTAGGTCAGGGCCAGTCTTCCTCAGCAAAAAGAGGAGGATTGGTAGATGTTAGCTCAGGGCTAATCTTCCTCAAAAAAAAAAAAAGGCTTATTTTTATAGAGAGGATTGTACAAATAGCAATTAATTTATGTCTGAAGAGACTCAAATATTACAGTAAAACAATCAGAATATCAAACATTCCTAGTGGGCAAAAGCTGAATGAAAATATCAATCAAATCATATACGACCCAGATTGCCAACAATATGACATGCTAGAGATGTGACATAGGCATGGTATAAGTCAGGGTTCTCCAGAGAAACACAATCAATAGGATATATAGATATATAGATATAAGAAGAGATTTTTTATATGATGGTGCACACAGTTGTGGGGGCCTAGAAGTTCCATGATATGTCGTCTGCAAGCTGAAGAACCAGGAAAGCTGGTGGTGTAATCCAGTCTGAGTCCAAAGGCCTAAGACTCATAGGACAGATGTCAGTGGGGCAAGAGAAGATGGATGTGTCAGCTCAAACAGAGAGCAATTTTGCCTTTTCTCCACCTCTTCATTCTCTTCAGGCTCTCAACGGATTGTATGATGCCCACTCAAATTGGTTAGGGGGCCTTCTTTACTCAGTCTTCCACATCAAATGCTAATCTCTTCCAGAACCACTCTCACAGATACACCCAGAAATAATGTTTTACTAGCTATCTAGACATTCCTTAGCTCAGCCAAGTTGAAGCATAATATTAACCATCACAGTCATCCTATTATAAACATTGGTTAAGTTGTATTAGAATTTTTGTTTTGTTTTGATGAATTGAAGGATTTTTTTCTTTTTAAAATAAATTGAAAAGAGTGGCATAAAAAAATTAAATTTACTTCAGGTCAGTGTGGAAAGGCTAATAGAGTTAGAAGAACAAAGAGGTAACGACGGCTAACATCAAGTTTGTGAAGTTACAACGTGGAAGAGACTTAAGTGGCCTGGTAAGATGGACTCAAATAACAGGAAAACTAGATCACATTCCAAATGTTTCTAATTGTGACTGAAGTTTGAACAGTGTGCCAACATAGTTGCTTTGAATATTTGGATTTATTTTTTAGGTAGAAGAAATTCAGTAATGGTTTAGACCTTAACAGCCTAGAAGTAGGTTATTGGATCTACTCCTTTCCAACAATGCTCATGTTATTCCTTAAATGTAAAGAATTCCTTAACACCACCACCTCCCAACTTCTCAGCTGTTTTAAGGGATTGGCAAGTAACATAATTTTACCCAGAACTTTGGGTTCCTCGTTACACAAAAATGAATGGAGGAGTAAATGAATGACTATGTGAAAGTGTACAAAGATATCTGATTGTGCTTTTTTCAAGGGAAGAGTTCAACATATATAGATATAGATATGGCTGTAGATATACAAATAGCATATCTCTTAAGTGACAAGTGTTAAGACAGAGCTGAAATAAAATGCTCCGGTTCTCTTGCCACTTATCCCAAATATCATCTCCTTTGTTGGGCTAGATCTGGCTTCCTGAGTGGTTTTTAACATCTCACTTGTCTATTGTGGAAGAAGACTGCTAATGTGTCCTATCAAATCTGAAATGTCTTCACAAAATGTCTTAAATATACTCAAATGTGTAGCTTCTCGAGTCCTTACTGGGCAAGTGTGCTCTCCCTATGACTATTTAAAAATCTCTTTGATTTCATGTGATTTCTAATGTTTAAAACTTGTCACTTTTGTGACTTAAGTGATACATACTTGCCTTTATAAAGCGTTTTCATAAACTTTTGAAAATACAATTAATTTTAAATAACATATATTTGCTTATCGTATACTAGTCTTCACAGTAATATTTTGACAAAATTTCATAAAATGCTGGTTAATCTAGGATTCCATTTAATAAGAACTACAACACTCAAAGATAATATTGCAAAGAGTGCTAAAATACAAGAAATCAAAAGAAGAATTCATTTGGAATTCCTCCAAATAAGAAAAATATATATCTCATTAGGGTTACATATAAGAGGTCACAAACATGTTCTGTTTACTCAGAGAAGCACTTGGTGCATTTCTAATCAGTGCCTTTGCCCTTTGCCCACCTTCTCCTTCATGCGTAGTAAACAAATTAATTCTAAGTAGAAAAAATAATATACAGTTCAAAAGAGAATGTTCAGCTATAAATTACCAGACTTATTGATTCTCTCTTGGGAACAGTAATGGCTAGTTAAAAGAGCTAAAGTGCAGTGTTTTTATCTGTTTTTCATGCCCTATTTTCAGCATTTTTTAAAACGTCATCATGTACAGACATTAAGCGGCAGTGATATCTTGATTTCAGACTATCTTTTAACAACTTTGTTTAATAGGATTTCCCAGTAAATTTTTGCAAAGCAGAAAAAGTCTGCGAAAACATCCAGAACTTCCTGCTTGACCTGCAATGTGACATAGCTCCCAGAAAGAAATACCTTAACATGTTAGGATTGTGTAAAGGAGAGATTGAGACTATGTTTTTAATCTCTGGTTTTCTTTATAGTTTTTCCTAGAGTCATGTCTTTAAATTTTAGTGGGCCTGGGCTTTGAAAATTACGATACTTCACCCTACTTATCAAATTATTTCTAGGAAGAGAATAATCCATGAAACAGTTTCCACATATATGATTAATTTATGTATATAAATTATATTTCATCTCCAGAACCATTGTTAGCAACTCCTAAAACTGAGAATCATCTATTAAGTTGTAACATCATTCACATATTTTAGAGCTAGAAAATAAATTTGTAACTACCATAATTGGGGGAAAAATAGTAAAAGACATTTGTGGAAACACAAAATAGGGAAACTATAGCTGAATAAATGGCTGGTGTACCAATAAAATTACATAGTAATATCAAGCCAAAGATAGCTCATTTTATCCAAGTCCAGGAATTTAGACTGTGGCTAGAAGGTTGTTGCTGAGGTATTTTATGAGTCAAAATTGTTTGATTAGAAGATCAAATAGTAGAACTTAAAATGTCTACCATTCTCTTCCCTGAAATTTGTTTAATAGATTCTAGATTTTTGATAAGTTAAGCATCTAGGATTTAGCCTTTTCTTGAGAGTATAAAAGATAATAGCTTGCCAATCAATCCATTAATAGCCTAAAAGTCAACAGGGTATATCCTAATCCCTTTTATAAAAACATTCAGTTTTGAGAGTCATCACTTTCTGAATTTTACTTAAATATTAGGAAATGTCACAGCAGGTGTGGTTTGTGTTTGAAATTCTTCATTGGATCGTAACAGCTATCTTATCAGATCATCCTTGGAAACTGCTGCTGTTTTCCAGCAGTTTATGAAAGTCACAATAGTACCAGCATTATCTCCACCAAATAACTAATTTCATGCAAAAACTACTGTCATCATTTTGAATATTTTTAAACCTCCATGTATAGGCTTTTGAAAACATGTTCCTACTACTGGTTAATTACATTTTGCTTTGGTTAATTCTAACATTAAGGAAATATTCATTTTTCAGTTCTTGGAAGTGAAACACGGAAACCTTTGTTTTGTACTTTGTGAATCTAAAACTCCAATGAAATTGCAAGATTTGTGATATACCATTTGAAGCCATGAAGACGTTGTTTCTTTTCTAATTAACTCAGGGACAGCTTTTGCATTATTTCAGCTGTAGCAAGGTGCTCACTCATTGTTATGCTCCTAGTGGGACTCCATAAGTAATTTTCAATATACCTTATACAAAACGTACCGTTATTAATGTAATTCTGGTTGTTTCACTGTGAACCACTGAAGGCTTTCTCATATTATAAAATTCATATTGACCATAGGAGTGTATATAATTTATATCTAAACTGAAATAAATAAAAAGCACACAGTAAACCAGTTTATTAAAAATGTATATTCTTACATTTAAATAGTCAGTGATGGCTAAACAAACTTTCTCACCAAAGAAAAGATGCAAAAATTGAAAAACAATACATCAGCCTTACTAAAGGAACATACATTATACAGAACTAATTGAAAGGCATTTATGTGACAGTCTGCATCCATCACCCATTTCTATGTCCTTTTGCCTCAATATAGTTTTTTCCTTATATTATTTTGCCTCTTTACGTTACTCAGATTACTGGTAATACTAGGAACCACCTTAAAAGCGTAATCAAGACAGATCCTCTTTTTGCTGAGTTGAAAAGCATTTTTCGGGGGCATTAACAGTTAAAGTCCCTGATAAACACTGTAAACTCAGACAGGGAGAACATTATTCCTTTGGCTGGAAAGTTTTAAGATCTTGGTTTAATTGACTGTCATTTTGGCAATAAAATATCATTTGAGCTTTGAAGAACTTCATTCAAGAGTTAAACAAATGTTTTATTTTGGTATGGAAGCAGTGAATTTATAATGAGAAGGTCCTGGATATGTGCTCAGAAGACTGAGTTTGTGTCCTGACACTGCCATGTTCAAGCTGTGTTGTATTAGACAAGTCCATAAACACTTGGTGCTCAGTTTTATCCTTTATAATATAAAAATAACATCTCCCTCATAGTGTTCTTTTACGATACAATGATAAAAATATATTAGGAAGCATTTCATTCACCACATGATGAAAACAATTGTACGATTATAAATTATGTGACTCAATGCTGGGTGCCGGGCCCAGGATCAACAAAGGAATAGCACAACCTCTGCCTCAGTGAGGAAGAAATATGCATTAATGACTGTGTTGTCATGCATTGATCATATATTGTTAAATGTAAGCATTATATTTATTCTTACTATAAATGTAGACACGCTACTTTAACACTTTTATTGACTCAGGTTCTCCATCTATAAAATGAAATGGTTGACTGCATTTTTGGCAGGGACTCAGGAATAAAATATCACTTACTACTTGCTTTAACTTAATTGACATCTACTAAATGATGAATGTGTACCAACCACTGAGATAATCACTAAAAATTAAAAAGATAAAAGATATAGGCCCTACTTTCCCACTGTGAAATGACAGAGAGAGATAAATTAAAAAAAAATAATTATAATCTAGGAAAAATCTTGGCACATTACATCCTACAGGTCAAATCTGGCCCACTGCTGATGTTTGTATGTCCTGAGAGGTAAAAGTGGTCTTTTACATTTTTAAATGTAAAATGTAAAATTTAAACACACTATGAGCATTTCTGAGAAAACTGTTGGTCAGTTTTGCCTCTAGGCCCACAAAACCTAAAATCTTTCCTTTTACAAAAAAATTTCTTGAGCTCTGATCTAGAAAGTTGATTAAAGTGAACAAAATATGAATAGGTTGCTTTGTAAAGGAGGTTAGATGGAGAAGATGAGAAAGAGCATATGGTGGATCACATAACGTGAATAATGTATAGGGTTAACAAGACAGAGGTGTGTGTGTGTGTGTGTGATAAGTTGGGAAGGAAAATGGAGAGAAGGTTCAAGTATGAGAATAAGCATGGGCAGGTGAGGACAAATCCAGAAAAGTGGGAGCTCAGGAAGGCTGGAGTATGAGTACTTTTATGTCCTGCCTGGGAGATTTTATCCTGAGCTAATGGAATCCAGTGGTGAACAAAACAAGGACAAAACAATTATGATCATGTTTTTGTTTTAGAAGGAACACTCAGAAGACAATAAAAAGATTGGTAGGAGACTAATACTCTAATCTACCTGAGAATTGTGAGTAAGCACATGGGAGAGAGACTAGAAGGAAACAGAAACAATAGATTTAGAAGCAAGGATGCTGTGGTGTTGTACCTTTGTGACAGCAAAGGGACTTGGTTCAAAAACGTCAGCTGATAAGAGTACACTTAAGGTGAGGGAGAAGAGATCTTGAAGCTAGACAATGCTTTTAAGAATATGGTCTATTAAGGGAAGAGAAAGTACTAGCTCTGATTGGGTGATGTTTCCTCAACGATACAATGAGGATTATATGACAATTGACTTAATAATTTATTGAGAAGACTACATTACTGAATAATTTCAAGTGCTTTGAACTGTGCCTAATAAGTAGTAAGTACGAAATTAATATTAGCTATTATTACTCCATTGGACAAGTTGCAGAACCTGAAGCTCAGATGCCTGTTCTGTAAAATTAGGATAACACCCATCTTTAGAGTTTTCAGGAAGACACTTGTAAAGAGCCTGTATCATAAGATTCATGCTCAGTTAACATGGTTCAATTAGTGATGTTCATACTCATACTTGAATGTTCTCTCTGCCTTCCTTCCCAACATATCACACACATCCATTCCTGCCTGGGTAACCTCTATACCTCATTCAAATTAATGTCTATGATGAGAGGAATGAGTTAGTATGACATAGTCAAGGTGCAAATATGTGCGAGAGTGCTTGATATAGAAAGGACCCTGAGATGAAAGGACTAATTCAGAACCTAACCAAGCTGAATGAAAGGAAATATGGTTACTGATGATGATGTTTTATCTGTAAGTGGATCAAGTTAAATTTGTCTACTGAGAATTTGGATGGGGTACAAGTGGCAAGTTTAATATTGGCACCAAAATTTTGGAGTGACTATTGAGTCGGGCAAAAAGAAATAAAAGTATTTTTGAGATAGCTGAAGGACCAGCTGGATTTGAAAACCGTTGACCTATACTTAATTGCATAGTTTTCTTCAGCCATGCTCTCTCCTCAGCCTAAATGGACAAATGAAGGGGTGAGGATTTACAGAGCAGTCTAGGAAGGAGGAAAGGTGGCGTGAAGTCAGTGGTAAAGTTGAGGGCATTGTTGACGTGTAAGATGACATAGTCTCCTGGTTGTGAATAAAACATAATGCCTGGAAGTGGTTTCCCTAAAATTGGGAGAAAATAGAAGATCAAGGGACTTGGAAGTTTCCATGAACTTGAAGAACTTGGATATTGGGAATGAAGGACTGAGAGACCTAGAGAGACTTGGTCCCAGAACTGGTAATTGACCTCAAGGATGCCATTGGAACTGAGTTCCATTGTAGCTTGTGGCATATTCTAGGTATGACCATGGGAGTAAGATGCCACTGTCTTCAGTGAGCTGTGGTAGAAGGAGAGCGTAGAGTTGGAAGAAGCCACAGAGCAGCAGCAGTGGGAAGAGGTAACTTGAAAATTGTTGCCTGGGGGGCCTGTATTTTGGAGAACTACAAATTACTAGTTTCAAGTTTGTAAATAGAAATTTAGTGAGTCCCTCCACCCCTAAATAGTGAAGAGGATTTGGATGGTTGAATTCTGTGGCCATTTCCAATTCTAGACGCCTATGAAAATTTATACTAGTAATAAGTATCATTAGAGGTTTTATTTCATGAATTGAAGGAAGAGATGAGAACTATTTCGAGTAGTAGTACCAGAACTTTAGTGTACATGAAACATCACCAAAAGAGTGTGCTCAAAGTGTAAATTCCAGACCCCAGTCCTACATGTGTAGGTGACTAGTTCAGGTGACTTTGAAAGGACGGTAATATTTTATTTATTTTTAAAAGCATTCCTCATGGCAATTATTAAGCTTTACAAGTACATCTATAAAATATAAACTAAGTCCTGAAATCTTTAACATCATGTTAACATTTCCATCTGTATGTCCAAAGTCATAGTCATCTCATAGCACTCTTTCCAACACTACCTTGGGAAAAAACGAATCACTATGCTCTAGTCATAACGTTAATTATTCATTTGGGAGAGAAAAACAGAGCAAAAAATTCTAAGCACCTGCAATAAATACGTAAGGTGATGCATTTCATTCTATTGATTTAAAGGATTTGAAAATTTATGTATATATGCATATACCTACAAATATAAAGAGATGCACATTAAGATCTCAATTTAAAATAAACGCATAATTTCTTTTTGGGTCATCTCTTTTTTACAAAAAGGAGGATTTTTAAGCTAAAAAAATATTAAATATGGAATTTCATTTAAAACAAGTAGCCATTCTTTGAAGTACACATTTAGCCAAGGCCTAAAGAATATATCAAATGATCTGCATAAATTGTTGTCCAGGACAACCCTACGTAGTGATGGTTTCATCAATGTATTCGTCTTCTTTCTTTTTCAACACAAGGAATAGGTAGGTTTGTGTGTGTGTGTTCCTCCTTCAAAGAGGCTGCTAGAATTACTTCTTTTTCTTCCCCTGTTGTTGGTGAACGAACTCAGTTAGGAAAACCATTATGGATTGCCTCATTAGAGGATTCTTGAAATTGCTTACTTGTGACTACCCGCCTGGAAAGCAATCTCTTGCTCCTTTGCCAGAGCACTGGAGAAGTGGGGGTTATTGAACCCTCTTTCAGGTAAGGAGCTAGCAAATAAAGATAGGTTATGCTGAGAAATCACAAAACTCCGTTGTGGAGATGAATTCTGATTTGCATATGGCCCCATAGACCTGGAGAATGGAATTGTTTTTTTCCAATTATAGGTTATACAGAAATATAGCTAGACTAACAATCAGTTTTCTTTGAATAGTGCTTTAGAGCTACAAGTTTAACTATTTCTCTGTGAAATGCGTTATTTTGAATGAATCAAAAGAGAACTTCTACAGGAAATGATGCTTAGAATCAAACCAGCACACATACATCACAGCGCTCAGACAGTATCTAATTCATTCTCCTGCTGGGATCAAAATCACTCTTTTGGACCCCTGAGTCTGGGTTACATCTTTAAGCTTTCTTTGTATTTCCAGTGCCTATTACAGTTCCTGATATCTGTAGGCAATCAGTAAATGTTTGCTTAACAAACGATGATATATATTTACTTATTTATAGTTTGCCAAATTTGCCTTTGCTAAATTTTAGCAGGACCACACTTAAGAAGTTTTCCTAGTATCTTCTTCAAAGTGGTTTTCCTCTTGTTCTTTTCAGTAGAAAGAAATAATTTTCGGTAATTATTCTTTTATTATTAAGTTTATATTCTTAAAGATTTTCACTAACTGATGTTTTTTATCAGCTAAAATCAGTGTGTAATTTAATTATTACTTCAATTTTGATTTCTTAATTTTATAATTTCTGTTACTGCTCTCTTAACCTGGCTTAAGAATTTAATTTTCACCTTTTTTTTCCTAGTTTGAGACCTCCAAACTAAATACATAGCACTGAAAATCAATAAGCTCTTATTAAAATATTGTGTCAAAGTTAAGATTCTTTCTACAAATTTTAATATAACCATACATTCACGCTTTCACTCACACATTCAACAAATAAGAGCCAGTATGTTTTGGAAATTGTTATACATCTTGGGAATACAGCTATGGAAAAACAAATTATTGTTTTATTTGTATTATTACCTGCACTTTGAATACTACATTCCTGTGAGGATTATCGACTGCCCAAATTATAAATTATCATTCTGCTTTGGTTTTATACAGTGTCTTTTGTTTTGTTTGTCTGTTTATTTTAATGAAACTTCATTCTATATATTTCTGATAATATCTAAAGTTAAAAGTCATTTTGAAGTCTAGTTTCAATATTATCCTCTGAGATTCTGACCACTCTGCTTAATTTAGTGGTCTCTAAAAACAAAAGTAAAATCACTGAGCTGTGATCCCTTTAAGTGCCAAAATTACTTGCTCATATTAATGTGACCCATTTAAAAGCTAAGTAGGATCTTACTGTCTTGCTGAGTCTGTTTCTTTGTCTGTTTGTGATATTTTCTGTCCACAGAGGGGGATAGGTATTGTTTTAATTCTTATATGGGCTATGTATACAAAAATAGTCATAAAGGACAGGGTAATAGATGTTTTATTTTATTTCTCGATGTGTATGGTTGCATTTTAATACCTGCTGTTCACAAAGACAAAGTTCAATAGCTAGTTAATATGTAGCAGGAATTTGAAATGAGTTTTGGGAACTGTGTTTTGGGGGGATAGGAGAAAAGTTCACATGTGACTTACTAATAAGTTGACTTTATTAATGTGAAATATTGGTAGAATATAAATTATTTATCACCTTTTCTAAGAGTTGCAAACAATTTGCGTGTGTGAGGAAGATTGTCGCTGAACTAACATGCATGCCAATCTTCCTCTATTTTGTATGTGGGACACTGTCACAGCATGGCTTGATGAGAGTTGAATAGGTCCATGCCTAGGATCCAAACCTACAACCCCCGGGCCACTGAAGCAGAGAGCACAGACTTAACCACTATACCACCAGGCTGGCCCCTCTATCTTTTGTTCTATATTTTTTCTATGTAATATTAAAATTATGCAATGATTTAACAGAAAATCAGCATATTTAATCATTTTAATTTCTCATACCAAAATTATTTCATTCAATTCACTTAATCAACAATTTCATCTTTCAATATGCCACACATTTTGGGCCGTTTGACTCCCCCTAAAAGCTTCATGAACAATCTACTAAGACAAATAAAAAAATATGTATTGAAAAAAGGACAGTGTAGGGGCTGGCCCCGTGGCCGAGTGGTTAAGTTCGCATGCTCCACTGCAGGTGGCCCAGTGTTTCATTGGTTTGAATCCTGGGTGCGGACATGGCACCGCTCCTCAAACCACGCTGAGGCAGCATGCCACGTGCCACAACTAGAAGGACCCACAACGAAGAATATACAACTATGTACTGGGGGGCTTTGGAGAGAAAAAGGAAAAATAAAATCTTTAAAAAAAAAAAAGGACAATGTAGTGATGACATTTGCATTCTAGAAATTTTCCAATCAAAATATGCAGTTATCAGGAATATAAGTCAGAAGTTTAAAGCAATTTAAAGTCAGACTCAAAGTCATCTTCTTACTTGGATAACGTAAAAGCAAGGTGGGTTTATTTAATGTAAAAGATTCTTATAAATTAATTATTCCATTTTGTTACATTACTTTTGGAGAAATTCACCTAATGCAATTCCATTAGGAGAATGCTTACATGCAATATATTTTAAGATTAAAAGATGAGACTAGTGCAATGCAATTATAAGGCAGAGTGCCTTAGAGTTAATGTATTTCTCTGGCTTCTTCAGAAGCACTTTTTCTGAACTCATGAGTGGCAAAGGTAGAAAAGATGGCAGAGGTGCATGAACTTGTGTCTGAGTCTGAAGGAATTATAGGATAGCACTTGATCTGTTTCCCAGTCCAAAAAAGGTGTCATTTTCATTCTAGTCATAATTAGGAAACTCAGTTGCTACTCAAGGTTGTAAAAACCCAGAGATGAAACATGCCCCACTTCGTTCTTATGCCTCTCATTCCCCTCCAGAGCATTTGATCCTTGGCTTCTCCAGGTCTTAGGCTTCTGTCTATAAAATTAGTAGGTTGAACTTGGCCTTTCTTAGGAACTCTTCTACATCTTAAAATTGTATTGATCGACTTTACAAAAACATGGTGAGTGTAAAAACCTATATGAAAAGCCAGCTGGGGGCAACAAACACATCACTAGGTTGAGTCCTAGTCTTGCTCTGCCACTGAAGAATCATGCGACCTCAGGTCTCAGTGTGGTCACCTCTAAATAGTGATGGTCTCATGATCTCTAAGGTTTATTTTCTGTCTAACATACATGATGATAACATAGGCACTTTCGTTCCCTTAGGAGGAAAAAAGCGCTATGTAAATTGTATTCAATGACATTACATGACGTTTCCATTATTTCTTACTAATTTACTTTCTGATAGTCAATACTTTTAAACATTAGTTATTGTTCTCTTTTCATGTACATAAACATATAGCCATAATTCTCACATATAGTCAAATATTTTATGTATGTTATTGTTTTCAGTGTTTTCTTCCTTGGATTATAATCTCCATAACTTTTAAATAACTCTAATATTTTTCAAATTAATTAAACACTCAGTTTTCAATATTATATTATCAGTAAAATTAATAACATTAAAAACAATCTTAATTAATAATTAATAATGCCATTTAACATCATTAAGATTCATGGATCGATATATTTTTCACATTAATGCTCAAAATTGTGCACTTATAATTAATGTTATTGTCATTATTATCAAAACAAATAAACATAATATTTGTAATTTCATTATTTCCGGATTGATGATCTTCAATGAAATTCACATCCACGAAAAATTTCACATTTTTTTGGTTGATTTTCATATTAGACAGAGTTATATTTGACTATAACATACCAAATTTTATTTCCTTATCTTTATCTTGGCTGACACTGCACACAAAGATAAATATGAAGTTGATTTTTGTTCTCTATTAACCTTCTGGATTTATAATCTTGTTCCAAAATGCCCCAAATATAGCAATTGCCTAAGCACCAGGGGAAAATAAACAACTACAAATATCTAAAACGATTTTTCCTAGGCAATTATCTCCCAGCTAGAGAGACTTAGTAGTGGCAAAAAGAAAATTATATGTAAAAGAAATCAAGCAGATTAACTGGAATCAAGTAGGAGGTCATGACAGTGGAGGTGAGGAAAATATATGAAGAACCACATGGAGTTGATAGAGAACTTTAAAGTTAAACAATGTGGACGTGATAGGATTGATGGGGAGACATAACAGATGAGGAAGCAAGGAGCAAAGAGAAGAGGGCAAATTGTAAGCAGAGAGAGTAAAAAAGAATAACGAATCGACTGGAAATATACGTGCGCAGAGACAGAGACCAGTTCTGAATCTAATCCTGTATTACATGTTTCATGTTTGCTGCCTGTAAATATTAATTTATGTACACAAAAACAGAGAAAGCATGTTGAAGCAGACAAAATCTGCCCATCAACCAGAGTTTGTTCAGATAATATTATACAGATGGTTCAAGAAAGTTTTATGCCTTTCTTTTTTTCTTTTGAGTAAGATTAGTCCTGAGCTAACTACTGGCAATCCTCCTCTTTTTGCTGAGGAAGACTGGCCCTGAGCTAACATCCGTGCCCATCCTGCTCTACCTTATATGTGGGACACCTACCACAGCATGACTTTTGCCAAGCGGTGCCATGTCCACAGCCAGGATCCCAACTGGCAAACCCCGGGCCGCCTAGAAGCGAAACGTGAGAACCTAACCACTGCACAACTGGGCTGGCCCCATATGCCCTTCTTAAAAGATGGACTGCTTTAGTCATGTCATAGTAGTTTTGTTTTTCCTCTCTCGGCTGGCACTGTAAAATTCCTTGAGGACTCGCAATTCCTTTTCCCTGTTTCCTCTCTCATTGTGATTGTTCTTGCATGCTGACAGAAACTTTCCCTTCATCTAAACCAATTGTTAAAATAGTTCACAGTAATCTATACTTACATGTCATTTAATTAAATATAGCAGAGTAAATGACTAGAGAAAATCAAAAAGCCTGCCAAGATGTCAAGGACATCGATTAGTACATTAACAAACGCATTTACATGTATTAAGAAGGAAAATAGATAATTCTCCTTTGCTTCAAAGCAGAGTGAGAAGAAGTAGTAATGGTTAAGAATATAAAAAATGTGAAATAAAAGCCCATATTATATTAAAAATCATGCTTTCCAAAAAATATATATTAATTTTCACTAAAGAGATTTTAGCTATTGAATGATCAGCAGCATTTTCTGGTCAATCGGCAACGTGACTGTCGCCCTCAGCCAGGAGGCCCGATTTCAGAGTTTGGAGTCTAAGATTTCTGTTTGTTTTGTTTTGTTTTTGCAGTCCTTTAAGTAGTAAACATATTATTAGGGAAGTGAAATAAGGATATATTTGTAATATTGTCAAAGACGTAAGACAGCCTGTATGAATATTTTGGAGAACTTTCAAGGAGAAATAGGAAGAGTAAGAAAGATGTCCAAGTATATGCTATAACATCAGGCATTGCTCGAAGAAAGGTAAATAGGGGTGCCATTTCATGAGAGTGCTTGTTGAGCATTTCTTCTTATTGTCCAGATGTATTTGACTCATAGCATGAAGGCGTATATAGATATAGTAGAAAGCTTTTCAATCTATGTCATGAAATATGGTAAGTACATAATTTTAGTCAATCTTATAAATAAACACCTTACATCTTGTAAAGCAAACCAGCAGACTTAATTGTTTAACAAGTCACACCAAAATAAATGACCTTGGGTTGATTTCAACTTTGATTTCTTGTATACCTTAAATATGGGGTAAAGGCTGTGTGCTGCACAGTTATGTTATGTTTTAGTTAAATTATGAATTAAGTTTAAATTATGCACGTCATAAGCCTACTGTAAATTTGCCCATAAATTACACGATAACATAACGTACAAACTGATGCTGTGGAACAAACTCCAGGGAAATAACACTCATCAAACCAATATTTTGATTCAATTCAATAGTTTTTTGATGGCTACTGTGCAACTCCACTATCCTCTCCAGGCCCATTCCATTTCTCTACAGCCATTTACAGCCCAGTTCTTCAAAAGGGACATTTTTAGTGATTTCTTCTCTTTCTTTCTCAGACCTCTTCCAGTCAGGCAGTTGTTCCCACTACTTTTCTAATTTTGCTTTGTTAAGATCCCCAATGCCTTCCACACGGTGAAATCTACTTTTCTATTTCTCATATTTCATTTCTTATATTACTTGACCTGTTGGCACTTTCCACACAGCTGATTACTATGTCCCTTCTCCATGACAACTTCTCTCAGTGGAGCACCCGATGTCTGCCCCTGGACCCCTTTCTGCTTTGTGATCCCTTGATGATCCTTTTCAGCCTCATGGCTTTAACATTCGTCTATACGCTGACAGCATCCACAGTTATGTCTCTTGCTCAGACGTTTCCCTGCTGCCTACTCAGCATGTCCATGGGGATGTCTAATAGGCATCCTAGTTTTAATGAGTCCAAAAACTATCTCCTAATTCCCATCCCCACCACCAATTCCTCTGACAGTCTTCCCAACCTCAGTATAGGTCACTCCAACTTTCCGGTTGCTTGAGTCCGAGCAGCTTAACTTCTCTCTTTGACACCCCACACACTACACATTAAGCATCTTATTGGCTCTATTTAAAATATAACAAGTTTTTAAAAATTATATCTTCACACATCTGGAACTTATGCTCTGGTTTATGTCTTTTCTGGGTTACTGCACAAGTACATACAAATCTTCTGGCTTCTGCTCTTGAG
Organism: Equus quagga; assembly: GCF_021613505.1. Classification (NCBI taxonomy): domain Eukaryota; kingdom Metazoa; phylum Chordata; class Mammalia; order Perissodactyla; family Equidae; genus Equus; species Equus quagga. The sequence goes on along the minus strand of NC_060287.1, from coordinate 4,363,555 downwards.
TATTGCCATTCCAAATCTATTCTCAGCACAGCAACTAGAGTGCTCCTGTGAAAGATAAGTTAGACTAGGTCACTGCCCTGCTTAAAGCTTCCCAATGGCTTTTCATCTCAATCCAGTAAAAACTAAAATTTAGCAAAAATGTTAGAATTGGATCTATTACGTGTCCAGAGTCATCTACTAGTCTTCCAACTTGGTAACCTCACTCTAGCCACACTGGCATCCTGGCCTCTCCTTAACACATACACACACACAAGCATGCACACACCCTCAAACATACACTCTTGCCTCCAGGTTTTCACACTTACTATTCTCTCTGCAATGCTGTTCTCTGACATATCCCTACAGATCAATTCCTTCAAATGACATCTTCTAAATAAAATTTTCACAGCATTTAATATTTCAGTCCCCAATTCACAGTCCCACAATTCATATCTTCCTTTCCTGCTTGAATTTTTTCGTAGAATCTATCATTATATAACATACTACATAATTTGCAATTAATGGTTTTATATATCATGTCTCCCTATTTTAGAAAATGAGCCTCATGAGGCTTTTTTTCAAGATAAAACTTGCTATATTGCCACAACTATAACAGCTCTTTGCACAATTTTATTTGTTAAATTAATTAATATAAAGCCTTAGAGAAGAAAATAGATGCACTGCATTTTGTCCCTGTCCGGCAGGGGGTTGCAGTCTAAAGAGAGAGGCATTCACGTCATATTCCTGTTGAATCTGAGTTAGTAGATGTAAGTATTTAAAACAATGCCTGTGGCATAGTAAGTGATAAGTGTTTGTTACCAGTATTCCTATCCTCCAACTGTCATCAATATCACCATCATCATTATTATAGCTATTATTAAATGAGTCCCTGCAACAACCCTGAAAAAAAGTACTTTTTGGTATGCTCATTTTGTTGATGAATGAACTGAAACCTAAGGAATTTCAATAACTTGCCTAAGGAAACCGAGCTAGGATGCTAAGCTAAAATGCAAATTTAGGTCTGCTTGTATCTAGTGCTTGCAACTTTTCATTAAACTATGCTTGCTTCCCATTTCTTGCTTTAAAAATAGTTAAATTTATTAATAAAACACTATATGCAGTTCATAGTCACAAATTTGCATTTAAATCTGTAGAAAAATTCCACTGCAAAGTTGTGGAAGTCATGCCAAGGATGTGAAATTTAATCCGGCAAAGATTTAAAATGTACTCTGTCACTGAGATGTTAATATGTTGCCTGTAATGAGATCTACATAGATAAAGAGTTGTATACAAATATAATATCATACTATGCACATTTGTAAATCTTGGAGAGAATTTGATTCCATTAATATTTGTTAAAATCCAACAGTAAATGTTTTCTTGCCTTGAGGAACTCAGATTATTTATCTATTTATTCATTCCATTAACAAGCATTTATTGAATACCTATAATCTGCCAGGCACATTCTAAATTTTGGAAATAAGAAGACAACATAAAAGAGTTCCCATCTCAAGGAATTCACAGTGGGAGAAACCGAAACGAAGAGATGATTAAGTGCATCTTGACAAGGGCTAGGGTTGAAGTATGAACACAGTGCAATGAGAGAACAGGTTACCTTCCTGGAAAAGGTAACCACGAGCTGAGCATTTTAAAAAGCTAACTAAATGAAAGAGAAGAACTCTTTGTTTGAAACAACATAAAACCATGCAGTTATATAAACATATTACAAGATGCTTATGATATATGAGATTGTATTTCAAATATATTCATCCTCAAAAGTGCAGATCAGATCCTAAACCTCCACAAATGTTTCTCTGATTTTAATAATTGCAAGTGAGGTCTGTGCACGCTAGAGAGTCATCGTACTTTGTTTTTTCCTCACAGGAGCATCTTACACATTTTACCCCGTGCCAGTTATTTGATACTTCTTATTTTCTCTAGTAGACTGTAAGTTGATTGAGGACAGATATCAGTTTCTTTTTCCTTTTTTGTATCTCTAGTCTCCCTATCAGTGTTTAAACATAGAAAGCATTCGATAATGAGTGAATTAATAAATGAATGGAATGATGAACTTTCTTACTCAGTGATACAAAATAATGGTGTCATCAGAGGTTAGGGCATTAATTTAATTAAAATTTATGGAAGAGTTACGTATTCAGCAAGGTTCATAAAAAGACATAAAAATGCCCTATAATTGTACTTTCATAGTATTACTTATGCATAGAAGAGCATGGTGAGTGGGATCTTCCTGAATGATAAGTTCCTCTGATTTCAGAAAATCTTTCTTGTAGCATCATTTAACCACTGACTCTGACAGAAAGTTAAACATTTACTCTGCTTCCCAGCTTTCCTTATTTGAAAACGAATTAGCGATTGAAGATAAGGATAAAAAGATTATTAAAATATTTTATGAAAGATTTTCAGTGCCTCTTCAGTAATATGTTTATACATCACTTCTGGCAGCTGAATATTTAAATGACTTAAGCTGAATATATGTTTTGTCAATTTCATAGTTATAACACATACAGCAATAAAACTTGAAACTATGCTATGGGTTGAATTGGTTTTTAAAATTGCCTTATTGGCCCCGGAGGAGAAGATCTATGATTCAAGGAAAAAGTGTTAAATCCTGAGGACAAGAGCCAAAATACAGAAATCTGCATCATCCTAGAAACTATTGGGGAAACTGTATGTGGACATGGAATATGACATCTATGAGAACATTTTAGACCATCAGTGTAGCCATTTATATTTTAGATGTGATAGCTTGAGAAAGCCTTAATGTAATGCTAGTTCTATGGTAAATTACTTGATTTTAGATTCCATTCAATATATCCTTTCTGCTAAATTTAATATTTAATTTGCTTTTAAATGTGGTTGTGAATATGGTTTCATTGTTCAGAATCATAAAGCTTTGCCTCTTAGACATACAGGCAATGGATTCTGTAGTCTACATGAAGAATGATAAAGCAGTGGTTACCCTTCACTTCATTCATCTTGTTTATTCAAGATTGCATTCCATCTACACCACAAGTTGTGGCTACAAAGAATTGCTTAAGCATTTATACTTTGCAAGCATGCTCACAGAATTTTTATTACCTACATGCCCCAGTGCTGTGACTGAGCAAACTACATTCAGCAGTACATCACAGGCGGTTGTGCTAAATCAGAAGCATTTCTGATTCAGGAGTCTAAAGGCTTTTCAATATTTGTTTATGTTTAAGGACATGGGATGAATGTATCCTCTTTCTATCATCTCTATGAAATTATGCTCAAGGCCAAACTGTAGTTACTAATTATACATTGGCCAATGTGGTTTACACTGCAATGGTTCTAATTTGTCTTTAAGGCAAGGCAAAATTTTATTTGATATCCTGAGCCTTTTTATGTGCCAAATATTATACGTAAGAAAAGAAACAAAACAAAACAAAAAATGAAACAAACAAGAAGTGACTGTTTAATTGTACATAATGTTAGCAAAGGTATCTAACTCCATTTTCACATATAATTGGTGTTCTTTTGAATTTTTATGAAGCTATATAAATTGTCAGTGTGTACCATTTATCTTGGATTTTTGATGTCTTCATGATTCTAAACAAATAATTGAAAAATTGAAAAATTCTATCTTACACGGTAGTGTGCCTCTGTGTGTATAACAGAGCCAAACTTGTGACTCTCCCTCTAAAGTAGCCAGTGTGGGGGGGTTTGTGTGTATATGTGTGTCTGTATGTACACAGAGTGCCAGATATTGATTCATGCCTTCAAACAGATTCAGGACCTTGTCAAAGTCACTTAATCATTTAATCTGCATAGGCATCAGGTGTCTCATTCATAAAGCAAGAAGCTTGAACTAACTGCTCAAGTGTCCTCTAGCTCTCTAAAATTAAAAAATTCTATAATTGCGTTATTCTACCATTTTGTGTTGATGCTCATGGACATTTTGTATGTAAAGAGATAAAACAGTCTTCAGAATTTCATTTTATAATTTTTCATTAGGACTATTAAATAAAGGCCTTTTATTTAAAGCATTAAAAATATTTCATGAAAGATAAAATTGGTTCATAAGGGTCTGGATGGAGATTTTTTTACAGAAAAGATAGCTCCTCCTAGCGAAATAGTTCATGGAGGTTTAGAAAGTATTCATCTTATTATGTCAGAGTGCATTTGTATGAATTATCAATGTCAAGAGAGGCATCACCAGTATTTGTACACATTTGGGATTAATTTGAATGGAGTTTCCCTGAGTGTTAAATAGTTTTATGTTACAGCATGAAGTTGGAGAATATTTGAAAGCATGACCCCAAACCCTGATTGTAAAAAGTCTTTTTCAGATAGAACATCTTTTTAAAATATGGAATATATTTTCTTTTTTCTAAATTAACTCTTCTTTAGCACCTAGAGGAATACTGTAATTGGCTCCTCACTTCATATATAGAAGTTATATAAAAATGTTGACAAATATTACATTTATATTAAAGTAAATGTAGACAACAGACTGTCAATTCTTAAAATTGTCATAATTTCACAGGAGTATTATAGGACTAAAGAAACTTTAGACGTTAACTAATCCAGATATCTCATTTTACAAATAAAGAAAAAATGAAGGAAAATGGATAAAAGTGGATTCCAATGGTCTCTCAGTGGAGTTGATAATAGACTTTTTTATCCCCGTCCAATGATCTTTGCTTACCTTGCCAGGCTGCCTCACTTTCAATGCAAATTGGTTCCAGGGGATCTTATTTCAAATGAATACTTGCCTTACAGATGGCAAGTATAGGGCTTGGGATGTCAGAGTAAGGTCAGAAAATAGGTAAACAGAACAAGACTGAAAAGATGTTCCCATCAAACTAAATGAGCTGCTTGCCTGGTTCCTGTGGGAAGATCTAAACGATTAACCTCTCTGTTCCAGTGAAACCAAAACATCAAATCAGTGAAGAAAAACCCATCAACCAAAGGCTAACTCTTGGCGCATTTGAACTACATTATGTAGGGAACATGGTAAAAGCATCTGGAGTGAAATTCGTTTTAAAATGTCATATATAATCATAACCTAATTTACCTATCTCATAAATGCATTTCAATAAATACACGAAAACAAATGTATCACCATATCTACTTGCTGGAACCCAAGGAAAAGTTAATTTATCTGATTTTATCTATTATAATCTTGCACACAAATATACACACATACACACAAATACATATACACAAGTTTCAATTTCAAATTAAATTACAGACAATTGTGTTGAATGATAGATTTAGATCTGCTGTTCAGACTAACAAAAAATTTAGAACTTAGAAATAAAATGCAGAGTAAATAAATGAAAGAATAAAATAACGCAAGTACAAATAAAAATATAGAATGAATGGCTCCTTTTTACTAAATCTGAAAGTCTATTTTCCGGAAATGTGATATTGAGATGCTCGAAAATCCTGTTATTCCACAAAAGTATAATTATAAATCCTCTGACTATTGATTCACTGGTACTTTTATATAAAATAAATCATAACGTTATATAAACAAATTCAATTTATTAGAACTCTATAGTTTAGGTTTTTCTTTAGATACCGTGTAACAGCACATTAGTAATTGACACTTGTCATGCCTGAAAGAATTAAAATAAAGTGTAAAGGGTATAAACTTCGAATTCAACCAGCACTGGATTTGAATCCAGCTATACCACTTGGGCAAGTTTCTGAATTTCCTTAATTCTTGGTTAAACATAATTACTGGAATCATTTTGAAGATTCAGTGAGATAACATGTAAACAGCTAAGCTAATTTAGTAAGATTTTCTGTGTTTTTCTGGAATAAACTCTAGATTCTTCCCAACATTTTTCCCCTGGCTTACAAAGACAGGTAGATAAGCGAAAATTAAATTAAAGCCTAGGGTTCCAATTTTTTAAGAGTAAATACATGCTTTTTTTTGCACATCTAGAGAAAAATAGATTATGGCCTTTTAATTTACATTTTATTTATGTTTGATATAAGGTACTCAACACAAAATGAACATTCAGAAATGAGCTGATTAATAGATTATGCAGTCTTATTCAGAGAGAATGTGAATGCTTCTATATTTTAAGAATTTTTAAAAATTGGCAGTATTTAGGGAAATCCAACGGACAAAAACAAAATTAAGTAATGCCAAAATTACTATGATCATACTAACACTCATTTCTGGAAAAGGCAAATATTTCAATGAGTGTTTAATAACCATCTGTAGCTTGCATTTTTACAACTGCTTCAGAAAGCATTCTTGTTAATCTAACCAGAAGTAACAGTCCTGCCTCTGAAAGCCCACAAAGGTTTTGCACAGCTTCCTCACACCTCCCTTTCTCCCTTATAAAATAGGGATTGCAGACACATGGTATAGTCCTTTCTGGTCCAGAAGCTCATTGTCTTACTCTTCTTTGAAACTCTCAGAGTGCCTAGCACAGCAACATTCACACTGTTGGCTCTTGATAATTTATTAGTTAGTGAATGAATGAATTACCAGCGTGGTGTTCGCTATTCTGTGCACAAGGCTAATGTCTTTAAAATGACATTTTATTTAAATTACTACCCAACAATGTTGTTCTAAAAATCTTTCAATCTGTTTTGTGTTTGGGAACACATTAACAGTGGTCAATAATTTAGCTATTAATGTGAAGTGTCATTTCACCAGGGATCCATCCTGGGAAATGCGTGATATGGAAGCATTTATTTAAAAGAGTTTTAAAGTACTTATGTGCAGTCCAAAGCACTCAATTTCTAAGATAACTGCTTCACTAGCTCACTCTCTGGCAAGTCTATATGACTTAGGTTTTAAATTAGAGAGCAATGCTTCCTCACATTCCAACTTGAAAAATCATTTACATTCAACACCACATTCTCACGTGCTTCTGGTCACTCAAATAATACATTACTTTTCTTAGCATGAGGCAGTTTCAAAAGATTCTCATAGTATTGTTTTGTCTGATCCTTAGAACAGTACCAATACTGTTAGGGAAATTCTTTTTAGAGCTCATTTTATAGATTAAAAATCCAAGACTTAAGGAGTATCAGCTTCTTTGCCCAAGGTGTCATATGCTGGATGAGTAGCTGAATGAGGGCTGGTACTCGAGACTTCCCGTATCATGCCACGTGCTTTTGCCCTTTCTTCCTCTTCTCTTTGAGATGACGTAAAAGCAACACTAAGAGAGAGAGTAACAAGGGATACTTAAAGTACAGTAGAAGAAGAAAAATATGCACTGAAGGAAACTTTCTGAGGTCCTCAAAGTCTATAGAATAGCATGCTGTTTTCAGTTCTGTCTTTTGTTTTCGTTCTTTCGCTTTGTTTGGTTTTGTTTTAATCTCTGTTAATTTATTGCCTATTTTCCAATGCATTTAACACACACTGTTGTCGTTTAAAGCAATGCAAAAAAAAAAAAGACGAAATAGTTGTACCAAGCCATCAGTGTTTGTTCTTTGAAAGAGCTTTTTAAAATTTCTCATTCTGTTGGACTCTGTAGAAATTCTCCCCTAGTTCAACCCAAGAGATAATCCTCAGATGAAATGTCAGAGTCAGGTATAATTTTGGAAGTTGTCTTGTTGCTGCAGACGTGATTTACGGCACATTGTTCTCTTTTTTAAACAATGACCATTTGAGGAATATAATAAAATGTTTACCAAAAAAACGCCTAAAAATTATGATAGTATGGTCACTACCTATAATTTTAAGGAAAGGACGAATCACACTCATATACACACACAAACATGCAGACTTAGCAACACACACACACACACACAAATGCACACTTTTAAATTTTGGTTAGAAGAGTCATTTTGAAACTAAACATGAGCCAAAATAACTTTTTTAAAATTTAAAGTGACCTGGAATTTCACAGATCACAAAAATGTCAGTATAAAAACACCACATAGTTAACCTTTACTTCTTTACTATAAAACAATTTTATTAGTATATATAAGCAGGTAATTGAGTTTAAGAAACTATTTCATTTAATATTTTGTTGTATGCTTTTTTCTAACAGTGATAAAAATTAATAAAAGAGTATTTCTTTAAAAAATCTCATACTACTTTTAACTCTTTTAACATAAATTTCATATATCTGTATTATTTTTTGTGTCTTATTTCCTTTAGTGTGTTAAAGGCAATTCTTAAATTAGCATGATTTTAGTAGTTATATTCTACTTGATTTCAGACCATCTTCAATTCATATATTTTCTGTAGTTGTTATAAACCTATATCCTTACTGCTACACATCTTAATATTCTACATTATCTGTCATTATCGTACTAATCATTTTTATCGTCAATTTTTTTTAGTTTTCCCTCCAATGTAATACACTCCAGAATATTTGTAACCCAAAATTTTCTTGAAAACTAGTGACATCTCAATTTTAATAGTAGTAAATAAGACTATGAAAAATGATTATATGTGATTAAAAATAATGCAGAATATATATATATGTATTTGTTTTTACTTACTTAAAAATTGTTTGATGTACAACTTTAAAAGTTATAGGAGGGTCCAGCCTGGTGGCGTAGCAAAGTAGGCACGTTCTGCTTTGGTGGCCTGGGGTTCACTGGTTCGGATTCCGGGTGCAGACATGGCACTGCTTGTCAAGCCGTGATGTGGCAAATGTGCCACATATAAAGCAGAGGAAGATGGGCACGGATGTTAGCTCAGGGCCAGTCTTCCTCAGCAAAAAGAGGAGGATTGGCAGCAGATGTTAGCTCAGGGCTAATCTTCCTCAAAGTAAATAAATAAATGAATAAATAAATAAAAGTTATGAGAGGCATATTAAAGTATTGGATTTAAAATATAATAGACTGATCTAAATGAGAGAGCAATTCAGGAATACATGAAAGGAAATAGTCACAATAAAACTGAAAATGACAATATTCCATATGGTAAAAATTGTCATATGTAGTAGGTAATATTAAACATTTTAAAAACAGCAACCAAGGGGCCAACCTGGTGGTGTAGTGGTTAAGTTCGTGTGCTCCACTTTGGAGGCCCAGGGTTCACAGATTTGGATCCCAAGTGCAGACCTGTGCACCACTCATCAACCCATGCTGTGGTGGCATCCCATATGCAAAAAAATAGAGGAAGATTGGCACAGATGTTAGCTCAGGGACAATATTTCTCACCAAAAAAATAAAAAAGAGCAACCAAGAAAAAATTAATTAAATAAGTGATTATCGAAATTAAAACTAAACTTGCCATCCTAATTTTTAAAAATATGGGAGAAATAATTAATCCTTTTAATTTTAGTAGTCAGAGTCCCACTAAGGAAACAGCTGACACACTGAAAGAGTGCAACTGAGAAAATGAAAGAGCTAATGGTCAAGGATCTAACAAAAATAGGAAGCCATTACCACTCCCAGGTTTGAAGGGGCAAAATAACATATTCAAAAGGAACATAATGTTTGATATAGAAACAAGATACAGAATCAAAATGTCCATTGATATCAAATGTAAGTGTTAGATTACCTACTACATCAAAATGACACAGTCGACATGCTTTGACCACAAAATAAATGTTCACATTCAATTTAGACATAAAAAAACTCACTTGATAACATATACTGATTAATTCAACAAATATTTGTCAAGCACCCACTATGAACCAAGCAGAAGTGCTAAAGCATTGCCTATAGTAACCATTGTTCTTGCATTTAGAGAACTTACAGTTGAGTGGGGTATATTAGTCATTAAATAAATATTAACACATAAATATATAATCATAAATCATGACGTGGGCTGTTAAAGATAATTACACAATGTAGTTTATATCCTCATAAGATGCTGTATTGACTCCAAGCTGCCATAGCTTTGAAGGCTGTATTGGTTGGTATAAATCGTTGCAGATTGTGGGACCCAGATTCACAATCAAAACAACTTCATTGCACAGATAAGCTATGCTGTGGTCAGCACAGGTGTAGTCTAAACAACATCCTGAACAACTCAACGAAATTCCAATATATGTTTCCCCAAAAGTAGTTTCTCCATGAGGATAATCTACCTCATTAAGTTAGTTTAGTTAAAAAAGGAAAAGTTTAAAAATTAAAGCCACAATAAAACATAAATGTAGGAGATTTAAAATTCCCTTTGAATTCAAAAGAAAAGGGTATTTAGGGAAATATTCAGTACATGTTGCTAATTGCACTAATTATTATTTTGTCACATTTATTACCTTCATCTTTCATAGCATGAGTAATTAAGTGACAAAAACAGGTTTTATACTGTGATCAAACAATATTCTGTTACCTCCACCTACTGATGTCTTCAAAGAAAGTGCTGTCACAGTTTTTCCAGTAAAGAACTTGTAAGATGATAAGTAGAAAAATGTCGCAGTTTAAAGAACATAAGCCTAAGGCCTGGATGGACTTGATAGCATGGGTAACGATATGCAAAGAAAGACTTCCAACGGAAACTAATTTAACACAATTCTTACTTTCTGTGGCGTATGGATGCTCTTTTTTAGTACATCCATTGTAACGCTTACTTAATATCACAGGATCCTGTAGATGCAACTAGAAACTTCACCAAGGGTCTTCTCAGCAGAAGGGGAATTCCATTAATGATTGAGTTCTCTTTCAAGTGCTGGACAGCAGCCAGCAGAAATACAAAGTCCATAAGCCTCAAATAATTGTGTGATTGGTTTTGACACAGGCATAAAATAGTGCATGCGTGCGTGTGTGTGTGTGTGTGTGTGTGTTTAAAAGATATACTGGTCAATCTCTAGGGATATTCTGCCTTATGATAGCAAAGATAGAGTAGATAAAATACCCAGACTAACCCAAGCAAGACCGATATCACCTAAAAATACATGAAATAAAAAATGACTGCCACAGGCAAAAATAATCAGACAACATCAAGTGACCTTCTTTCCATGCTTCATGGTGCAGAACTTTGGATCTATACCTAACTAATGTTGACCCTTAGGGAGATCAGAAGCTGCTTTCAAAGGAGTGTTTTGGATATGCTTGTCAGTGCGTCTGAAGTACACCTCTGCTGATATTGTCTGACTTTCTGATTACAAGCATTTTTATAACAAAAAGTTAGCATTGCATTGTATCAGCAGTCACCATTTTGAACTATCCATTATCCAGATAGCCTGAAGCTTGGTTGAGACAATCGGTATTTGAGATTGATGGTCTATTTGGCAGCCATTCCTAGCCATTGTCTAGCTCTGATCCTCTACCTGCTTGAGTCACTATAAAGTTAGATTTCTAGACCACACAATACCAGAGACAGTATTATATAACACTTGGCTATTAAGTTTCATATGTGAGTAGAGATGGCCATATAAAAATATTAATGAGCCTTTTGCATACTATTTAAGACATTCCACAAAATATTATTTTGTTTTCCTTATCTTCATATCCAACATCAAATTATTTTGGAGTTTTGATGAAAAGAAAAGATTGGTGTCTCGTAAAGAATTTTGTGCTAACCTTTAATTATAAGGTAAATAGTTCTCATCATGCTTCCCTTTTTCTTGGACTTCCAGGATGTACAGATATAATTTTGTGCTCAAAATTGCTCTAGGTTTCCTTTCTGCTGCTTGTGTTTTGATATTTCTATAGTGTAGATTAATTTATTGAAAACCCATTTTGAAAGTATATATAATAAAGTAGTAAACTGATATAAAATTTAAATATATTCACATGGCTAATAATAATGAATGTAACATTAAATTTCTACCAAAGGTTAACAATAACAATAAAAAATTGTTTTTTTTACTTTGTTACTTTTATGCAGAATATATTTTCAAATGGTTAAAGTATTATCTAACAAGACTTTTTACTGATTACTCAGATATAAATTTTACTTCGATTTCTAATATTAATTTCATTGTGATACTGCCTATAAAACCCAAGAAATAGTCCCAAAACAGGCCAACTTTATTCAGATGCAGGACAAAGTTGACATATACAAAGTGGTATAAAAATTTGGACTCAGGAATGCTAGACCTTTTAATGAAAAAATGAGTTTTCCTCACCAAATCTCATTGGATTTAGATTTTTCTGTCTGGAATAAACAGAGTTCAAGTTAACAGGCTGTTTAATGACAATCATAGATGTTTCCACTTTAGAGACAGCTGATGCTGTAGTGTAGAGATAAATCAGAGCAATTTATTCCTATAAAATTTTGAACAATTTTCATTTCCAGACACATGCCATTTAATGAGATGCACTGCTGAAAGTCAGGCTTGTTTTTGACATTATTTCTAATTATCCCCAAACCGTTTTTCAGATTCTTGAAAAGAAAAGATCTATTATGAATCTCATATGTTAACATTCTAGTGTTAGCATGAAGAGAAAGAGTTAAAGTAGTAATAGTATGTCTTACCTTATCCCACTTTCTCTAGTTTAACATTAGACTCAGCCTACACAAAAATGAGCACCAAATGCTCAAGATTTTTACCGACAATTAAAGTATGTATCAACATACCAACCATTATTTTATTTCTTAAGGACCTTGATAAATCAGATAGTTTAAGACTCAGTTATAAATACTATAAATTGCATTCTAATGCAAGCTTAGCATTTGTTTTTATTAATGGACACTGCTGAATTAGAGATTATGATAAAATCAAAGGATGACTTTTTAATTTATTTTTATGCTGTGGATAAATGTTTCGAATTCTTCATATGAACTGGATATTTTGAATTGATTGTGGACATACTTTGGGGGAATGTCTAGATATGACAGAATTGCTTTTGGCACTCAAAGATTCCCAAAATATAATGCCCAGGTACTTTTCCACTTTTATTTCCCCTGGCTCTCTTTCTGTTTTCTGTGCTTAAGGAAAAGTGGTCTACTATTTTACTGAGAAACACTTCATCATCCCTTCCATCAAAAACTCTTTCTTTCACATTTCTCCTTTTGAAATTCAATCCCTCTTTCAAGGTCAATCTCAGCTATCTCTTTGCTTCTGGTCCTCCTTACATGATACAAACACTTGCTCTTTTGAACTTTTAAAGTGCTTTATACTTCTCTTGTGGCATTTATTTTCTGCTTCATATCTTGTGACCGCACCTATAGGATCCCTCCTTTCCTACTAAACAATGTTCTTCTTGGGAAAGACTGGATCTCGTGTATCCACTGATCTCTGGAAATGCCTGGCACCATGCATTCCTTGCACCTGACAGGGGCTTCACAAACATATGCGCTTCTTATTTTATGCTGTACCACTCCTTTTCCTGTGGAAAGGACATCAATGCATAATGGAAAGTCCTGGTACCAAAACGACAATAAATCTGGCCTCAACCTGCAATATAGTGGTCTGAAAGTTTTATTCATTCATTCAGCAGATCTGTACTGATACCCTGTGGTTAGCTGTAGACTACCTGAGTTAGAAAGTTGAGAATTAGGAAAGGTCATATTGGCCTGCATTTTGCCATTCTTTCCTTGAATGTAGGTAAAAGATCAATTTGATTTCTCTTCTCGTTGTCTTTTCACTTTCACTCTAGGACTAAGAGGAGTGGTTTTGAAAGTGTATTTCCCATAGTCCTTTAGGAGCTGTTGAAAGGAGAAAGGATTGGGAGCCAAGTGGGAGCAAGCTCTGTGACTCTACCCTCTGTTTCTTTAACCAGGGCAACCCTAACATTCTTTCCTGTTTTTTTAATTGGAATTCTGAAAAAACAGAAAGAAAGAAAGAAATTTTTATTTGTAGAATAAAACAAAAAAATACATTTGAAAACCCTGGTGGAGAGAAAAACAGTACTAAAAAGAAGGCAATCTCGGAAAGGTGAATTTTATTGCATTGTTACATTGTATTGCTTTTGTGATGAATCACTGTCTATGTTCGACTGGAACTTGTTTTCTTGCAATGTTCCAAACTATTTAAAGGAATTGTATCATGTAACCTATAGAAAATTGGGCATGACTATATAAGGTATATTGTTGCTATAGACCAAATAATTTAGGATAGATGCAAGGTTGAATTTCTTTGAAAAGGTAAACTGGTACTCAGTTAATTGTTTTCTTGTACAGGAACACTCAAGTAAAAGCACTTAAATAATAGTGCTTCTGGTTGGTTCAGTGACCCATCTTCTCTAAGATTCTCGGTATCATCTTTCTCAAACAAAATGATTGCAGCAGCTCCAAGCATGTCGTCCTCTCATGACATTGTTCAAAACCAAGAGGGGGGAAATAATCTTTTCCCCACTCCTTTTGACAGAGAGCAAACTTTTCCCAGAATATTCAGCACACTTCCTAGGTATGGGTTGATGGCCTTACTCTACCAGCAAGAGACTAGAAATTGGAGTGTATAGTATTTCCAGCTTCTATTGAGGGTAGTGGGCCCTGCCAGCAGGAGAAGGGAGAGAAATGGCTGCTCTGTACCAAATAGCAACTGAGAAATGGTATTAGGAGAGAGGCTTAAAAAAAGGCCAGATTCTTAATCTATATTAAATTAGAGTGACCCTAACTAATGCTGAAATAAACTATATTTAAAGCAGTTATTTGGAATAAAACAGCATCATTTCAATTTATGACTTCCTTCTCTTGCAATGTTAACATTTCAAATGGTTAACCGTGTATCACTGTTTTATTGCTGATTCATTTCCAGTTTATTCATATTTGGTTGTCATTCATTGCTTTGCCTTTTGAAGAAAGATTAAAAAGCAAGTCTGTTTGAACTCTGCATGCATTTTTGATTGTCGGTGCCATTTATGCATAGTGTGAATTAAGATGTGCTTGTGTTTCTTTCCTCTTTGATGCTTGTTTTTATGTCCACCAAACACGGCCCTTTGTTGCTGCATTGTTTCATCTCTTTATTTCTATTTTATATTTGCCAGAGAAAAAAAATTAAAGTATGTTAAAGAGATTTACTTAACCAAAAGATAAATCATTTTTAGACTTTATGTGAGAAAATATTAGATAATGTGGAAAATATTTTCATTTCTTCTACCTCAACTCTTTTCCGCCATGTATTGACACCTCGAACTATAGAAATCCAGCTTGCAGAATTACTGTCTCAGAAGTTCACATTTATATTTCTCCCTTAATTTTCATACTAAACTTTACAATGATCAAAGTCCAGCATTTTCCAACTAATTCAGGGTCTCTGTAAAGGGTGACCATTGCTTAAAATAGTGAAACATTAGAAATTCAGAAAGATTACATTATTCATTTAATTTATGACCAAAAAAGCAAGAACCACTCTGAAGCTAGAATGTAAGTTTATAAAATACAGCAATTTTTCAGCTTACATCAATTAATAATTGATTTTGCACTCAGACACACTTATTGATCTATAATTAAAAGACCTCCAAAAGCTATTTTTAAGCTGCCTTGCATTCCAAAATGTAACTGAAGTTGTAGAATGCAAGAAATTCTTAAGTTTTTGAAGAGGATTTGAAAGGATGCAGGCGTGCCCTCTAATCCATGTTTTGATGCAGGTACTTTTACATTTCTATACTGAACATTTCTTATTTTGTTTTACCATTATGATCCTTTTCATATAAAAAGCATTTTGGTAACACTGGATAGGAAATTGAGTAAAATTAAACATCAGTTTTAACTATTGAATTTTGAATTGCTTTTAATTTTGTGTGTCTCTATGTGTGTATATACATAGATGTAGATACATACACACATATTTAAAATATGTCCATTACCCCACCAGCATCCCCATTCCCCTGAAAGGGAGGTGGTAGGGAAAATATCTATTATAAAATTTCTTTAATGTTTTTGCTGTACTTTCTTCACATTTATGATATGTGTTCACATTTATAAAATATGAAGACCCCATAGGAATTGTCCTCACATAACTGGAGAGTTGCGGGGAGAGAGAAGGGAGCTCAGATTGGTGGGAAGGGGGGGAGCAAAACTGTGAGGTAGAAGCATCGCTCTAGAAAAAAGTACTGAAGCAGAAGAGAGAATAAATTTTTCATTGTTGCAGTGAATATGAGCTCTGTCCTCACTGCAAAAAAGATCTGGCGATGGAGAGAGGAAAGATTGTGTTGTTTTTGCCTGTGATTCCATTTTCAACTTATTTGTTTTATTTTGTAATTAATAAACTTTAATTTTTAGGGCAGTTTTAGGTTCACAGCAAAACTGAGCAGAAACTAGAAACTTCCCATTTATCTGTCCCCATTCATTTTCAATTTTTATCAAAGAAGCATTTGCTCTTGTTTTGGCGTGAGAGGTCCACACTTTAAAGAAAGTTTAAGCACAGCAGCTTAACACATAAAAAGGCTTGCTTCCTCACCCAGTCAGCCCAACAACCTGTAATATTACACTTTGTCGGGTAATCTCTATGAGATTTCAGACACAAGTCAGCAAGTTTAACAAAGACAAGCAGAGATCATATTAAGAGGGAAGGTAGTGAAGACTACCTTAAAATGACTTAAAATCATTTTCCTTTACACTGTTACTGTCTTTCTTACAACTTCTTATAGCATACACTTTTACTGATATTTTTACTGAACTCTTTATTGATATTTCAGTTTGCTTAGAAAAAAAATGTTAGCTGCAATGAGTCTATGGCTCTGAGTACTCAGTTATAACTCAGGAGAAAAGAAATATAACTTTGTCTCCAAATGTTTCTTATGCCTGTTCCTTATCTTCCATTCCTAATTGCCTAAACAACCCATGTTCAAGTTCTTAATGCCTTTGGGCTGAGTTTTATAATAATCTTTCATTTTTCAATCCTGTCCTATTCTAATCCATTCTATTCAACAACATCAACAAATTTTCCTAAATCACAAATTTTACACAGCCAATTCTCTACTTTGAAAGAAAGAAAGAATTAAACTTTCATTGACTATCTCGCTGTCCTCTATTGCCATTTAATCAACATCAAATTCTGTGTCCTGAAATATTAGACTCAGATAAAATTAATTTAATAAAGAGATGCGAAGGTTGGACATCATAGTGTCGAGGCGAGTAATCACTACTAGGGGTCTGGAGTTTCTACCGTTTCTGTGGAAATAAGCTGGAGAAAGGTGCTCTGATTCCACAGTACCTTGGCCCAGTTATTTAGAGAGAAACACAGCAGAACAGGCGAGAAGGGCAATTAATCAGGTTACCACTGTCTGATAAAATGATCCCTTAAGACCATTCAATTCCCTTTGTTCTAATTCTGTGTTCTCAGGAGAAACATCTAATCTATAATTTCGTCTCCTCAGAGAACCTACCTACCCAGGAGGGTATGCCCTTGCAGATGACTTGTCCCAGTTGTCAAACCCCAGGATATCCCTCCAATATAATTCGAAGCATTGGCATTCGAGCTTTGGAATTAGCCTCATGTGAATTTAACTCAAGTGATTTGCTCCCCCAGGACCAGAGCACATGTAGCAATCTGATAATCCACATTTCTAAATCTACCAAGACCATGGAGAGTCCATTAAACTATATCTCTTGGGGCACATCCTGAAAAGGGAGTCACCCACAAATGTTATTAAAAAATTAACTTGGTTTGACATGTCTTTTAATCACTTGCTTTATTTATTTGGTGATGGCCCCTTTTAAAATTTGTGATAGGCATTATTTCATGCTGACTTCCACAAAATAACTCATCCTACTGCAAAAATTACTCTGAGTTAATTTTATTCTGAATCATTTCAATATCTGGACTGTAAATACACAAAACACTAACATTATACCTCAATACCTTCTGGACTAAAATTATTTCAGAAAGATCCAATCAGTAAATTCTATGTAAAACTAGTATTCCATATTAATCCTAGTCTAAAATATTACTTATAATTATAGACAAGTAAAAGCTTCAAAAGCATTAACACTGAACTGTAGTGTCTTCATTATGCTTGCACACTCCCGGTAACTAGCATCAGATCATGTAAATCTTGTGTACTGTGAAAGTAATCTTATGAACACATTGCTGAAAAATTGTCTCCATATTAACCCTGTAGGTGTAGTTCCACAGATATTTGTGTGTAGAGGCCTTGGTTGGATTTTCAGCTCTGACATAGGGCAATTATTTTGCCGTGCTTTACTTCAGTTTTCTCATCTGTAAAAGGAGCATATAGTACCACATGCTATGGCTGTTTGGAGGATTAATTATTTAACACATATAGAGTGCTTGGAATGTAACACATAGCAAGTTTAGCCCTTATGATTATGTATTCTCAAATGCTGGTTTATTTCAACAGATATGGAAGTCACAGACTTTCTCGTGCCACTACTTTGTGACTTTGCTGAGACCTCCAGAGTTATGCCCATTTTATGGGCCTTGTGAATGTGAAACAAGTTCTGGGGGTTGTGGAATGCTAACAGTGGCTTTTCCCATATGTCTTGATTGTGAAGTGAAAGTAACTGTGACCATATCTGGCTTGCATTTGGTGGGTCTGAACAAGTCTACCTCTCTCAAGGAATGCTTTTCCAGTATTTTAGTGACTCTTGGCCAAGAATTCCCTGTTGACTCAGAGTCTGCTGAGGCTCCGGAATGAACTTGGAGATCCATTGCTTTTTAGACCCAGTGGACTCACATTATCTTACTGTTATGTTTTCTTTTTAATAGGAAGGAATTCTAATTGTTTAAAAATTTTCAAAATGTATATTAATAAATATCTACCCATGAGTGAGATAAAAGTATCTTCTCTACATTCCAGCCTCCAGCCCTGATCCCTGAATGCACAGACATGCCGTTTGGAAACAAACATTTGCTTCAAAAATGACTCAGGAAGTTATTTTACAGGATATCTCATAAGTAGGTTTAAAAAACCGAAAGTTCAATGTTGTTTTTCTCATTTTTAGTTCTTTAGTTTTTTAAAGCTTCTATCCTACTAGGCTATTTATATTCCTGCCAAATGAAATAGCAAGATTCACAAATTGCAATAAATTCCATGTCTGCTCTTACCTCAGATTTTTAAATATATTGCTTCCATAGGCCTAATGTTATTGAAGGATAATATCTGATACCAATTCAAATCTGACTCTAACTTTGGTACATCATGCATTGCCTTTCCCTACATTGGTGATCAATATGTAATTCGTCCAAGATGGAGTTTGAGCAATGAAGCATACGATCTTACTTTCCCCTCATAATGAGCACATTCTGGATGTGAAGCTCTGAAGAGAATTTTGGTGAGTAATGAGACCTAGTTACTAAATCTCTTTGGATATTTATAAATGACTATGACATGCTAAAAAATCCATATCTTTCCACATGTGTATAAAATTTAGATGGATTTGAAATGTGATTATATTTCCTTTTTTAAAACTGATTTTTCTTTCCTATTCTGATACAAAAATGATCACTTCAGATCAAGCTCCTAAAACTTTCTTTTTGCCCCTCCAACTTGAACTTTTTGCTTGGAGACATTTAATGAAAGGGACAAAAAGAAAAAAAATTCCATCTGTATGTCTCTTTGGAAATTCAGGTTTCTTGAAGATCAGGGACAGCACTCAATAGATCCCTCAACGTTTAAACTTTCTGAATATGACATGATTTGTAATATAGAAGTAAAGGCACATCAAAGTTGGCAATTCAAAAATGTGACCTGTCTATTGTATTTAACTTTCAGGTGAGTTCATGAGTTTCTTCCTGCTGTGTCTCTTTCCTGTGCCATTTTAGGCAGATGGAAGAATAATAGCAATGATTTTTCACTACGTTTTAACAGCATAGTTTATAAGAGGATGCTATTAGTTTTATCATTTGAAAAACAAACTATGATATATGGATATCACAAGTTTAAAGCTCTGCATTCGAAGCAAATATGAAGTCATATTCAGTGTTTTGATATAGAAAATACTTTTTAATCCTAACATAGATAACTTTAGTTTGGTTTATTAAATGTCTTATAGTAGTATTCTCTGTTTCTTTTACTAACCTGTGCTCCAACACCACTCAATGATCAACTGACTCTAAGATACTCTAGTTTTTTGTGTATATTAATAAGGTAATATCAAGAGGAACTGTCGTGTAGGAGGTGGAACACACTTTTGCTTAAATACTGTTTCAAAGAGCTAGAGATACCTGGTTTCAGGTGGAATAATCATTAGTGATTGCCACCACCCCTCGGTATCTGGGCACGTAGTGAAATTGAGAAGTAAAAGTTGATGAGCAAAATAATAACTGAGGAATGCAAAAAGCCAAATAACACATGTTATATATAACTAAACAACTTCTAGTTCATAATAACCTCCCCAGCAACTCCAACTTTGTGTGTATTAAACCTGAAGTCATATCACTGTTTTTCAGGAGTTATATGCACCTGGATAAGAAGATGAATTATTGGGTATTTTATATTTTACAGAATTGGAAAGGAAAGTTAGAATATTTTTATGGTTAAATTTTAGCTTCATCCCAATACATATACATGAAGATTTTAGGGATGTACCGCTTTTCTTTGTCGCTTTGTGCTCTTTCCCTACAGTGAGAGGTCTAGTCAAGTGCTTCCTATTAGTAGTCATAATTAGAGTTATATATTTTAATAATGTAAGGGAAAGCTTAAGAGATCAAGTGAACACAATAACTCAGTGTAACATATATAGGCTATGACTTTGTTGATTACTTAAAGGTTACCTAACTGTAAAGATTACTTGAAGACCATTACAGAAGGGACAGAAAATGGAATCTTTTTTGCAAGCAAAGAATTGCTAACATATGAAGTGCTTGTGTTTATTTGTTAAAGCAAGTAACACTACATTCTTGAAAGGAGAATATATTTGATCTTCCACTGAACTATCTTAAGTCCTTGTAGATAAATCTTTTTCTGTATGAACAGCTATAATTCTAAATACTGTGCGCTTGTCAGATCCATGAAGTAACTTGGAGAAGGCCTTATTTTCAAAATTATCTTGTCAATTTCATTGTGACAGTAGCACAGGCAGGTAGCAGCAGTTTTCTTCTGATTATGTTAAAATCTCATCTATTATTTAGTTTAAAGCTGACAGCATATATTAAGGCTTAATGAAGGCTTTCAGTAATTTCAGACTAAATTTATCTTCCCCAATTTTATACGTTTTTGTCATTTGAGGGTTATAATTTGATCAAAGGTTAATTTCAGGAGGAGTTTTTCCAAATTATTTCAACATTAAGTAAGTAGAGCATGAATTTTTGGGAAATATACCCACGTGAAACTATTTTTAGCAGACGTGGAATGATAAGACATGCATTAGAAAAAAGCCTTGACTTATTTCCAGTAGAAGAATGAAGTAGTTACCATTTTGTCCGCATTCTCATCTAGTAGTCATCAAGTCTATTTCACCCACTGCACCCCATCCCAGTCATCCTAACTCATAGAACATGAATAGTTTTAATCTCAATGGAAAATATTAGACTTTAGTGATCTGTGGAATAGTATCTGATTAATTGCATAGATAAATATAAGAAGATAAATATTTAGGTGAGGCATGTTTAAGAGCTAAACATTTTGCTAACAAAAATAATATTAAATTTAGTTTTTATTTTAATTTTTTTAAACAAAATGTGTATTGCTGTCCTGTAGTTTTCTTTTTCAACAGATTTTTCCCATTGGATGGTATCAGCTGATAGAGAATGTTTTCAGCCACTCTGGGAAAATGTGAATTCCTAGAGCTCAGAAGAAAGAAAAATTGCTTTTACTTTCCTCTCACATTCTTTCTTGGAACTAACTTAACATTTTGATCCAGCAGAGAACTGGTCTCCTGTAGCCAACACTGAATAACTGCCAGTTTCAGTGCTTTTTTAGAATTCTCTAAATGTTATGTGGAAAACAATGTTACAGTACATGTGTTGGGGTTAAAAACCCTCCTAGACAGACACACAATCTAAATTCTTGTAACAACTGCCTTATGTTGGCGACAAGATATGTAGTCTTCTTCTTATGTACAAATGTAGCAAGCCAGAATTAGTGAGTTAAAAACAAAGCTGAGGGGCTGGCCTGGTGGCGTAGTGGTTGAGTTCATAAGTGTTTGGTATTTTTAAGAAACTACTAATTATGAGTAAAAGAATGTTCTCTCCAATGTGAGAAGTGTGTTGAAAGACATAATAGGACTGGTCAAATATATCCACACACACATCTTTTGATCTTAACCATTGTCTTAGTCTCAGTTTCCCCAAAAGCTGACCCTGATGTAGCAGACTTGCGTGCGAGTAACTGACTTGGGTGGTGACACCAGGAAGCACTGGTTATAGAATAAGGAAGTGATTCTGTTAAGGGAAGGAAGTTAAAGTGAGATGTGCTAATGAGCAGGTTACCACTGTGGGCAACCGGAGCTCAAGCTTTTTGGAAACCCCTGGGAAAAGGTGCAGAACCAGCTCAGAGTTGTCCTATGCATGGCTAAGGAAGCTGGGCGTTAGTGGATATTGGTCCACCTCCCCATCTGGCATTGGTCGAAGACTCTTCCTGAGGAGGGGCATTAATTTCCTGCCGTTCTAGCCTGCCACACCACATAGTCCAGGCCTCTGCAAGTCGGAAAAACTTTTAGGCCTAATGTTGCAAGAGTTTGCAGTAAAAATGCAAAGTGTAAGGGATCAGTGAGTACCATGGATATATGAACAGGATACCCACTGCTTCTGATGAACATGGAGTAAATTTGATATGGGAGTAGGAGGAGTAAAAAAAATAATCTTTACAGAAATCTATGCAGCATAAACTAGAAGACAGCATTATAAAATTATTTGTGGAAATGGGTTAAAATAGTGTAATAATTTAACTTCAAGTGTTATACATAATGGTACCTTGGCAACATGTGTCTATTAGGAATGTAATTAAACTTGAGTCAAGCAGCAAGCTGCTTGTCTATGTAAACAAGTATGGAAAGTAACAGAAAAAATCAGTCCTATGGGTTGGCATGCCATTCGAGTATGGTATCCAAAGGGACCGAAAAGTTTAATTCAAATAACAGAAATGGTTAGTGCTGGGTTTACTTAAACAGCATCTAATTGATCTGTAGGCTATTACTTGGGAATCAGGTAGGAATGGGCACTACTTTAGGAACTTTGTAAGCAAGAGACAAGAACCAAAAACGCGACTTTAGTTAAGAAAAGCTATCAGATGGGCTGCTATTTAAGGCCAGGTTGAAGTTCATGATGAGAGAGGAGGTATGGTGTACATGCAATATCACCAGTGAAAATTAAAGCATCCAAACCAGAAGTATCTTCCTCTCAAATAAGTTAAAATACACTACAGCATCATAACTCCAAGAGTTAACGGGCTTTGTTTATTCATAAATGTATTATAGGTTCCTAGAACTGTGTCTGACATTTAAAAGGTTCTCAATAAGTATTATTACAATGGACAAATAAATACACTCTAATTCGTTTCTTGTTGCATTGGGTCCTGGGGTGAGTGAGCATGGGAGCCAGGCAAAGAGCATTTTTGGAAGAGGAGGTGATGCTAGAGGGAAGCAGAATAGGAATTCAGCTAGACCACTCAATCCTCAGTACTGGAAAGTGACAAGTCAAATTTCCACTGGATTTAAGAATGTCTATTTATATTCAAACTGCCTATTTGAATTACACCCAGGATAAAATGGAAGTATTTAATAGGTTTAGATTTCAGAATCTCGGAAGAATGAGACACATCGTTATTTAACACTACCTTCAAAGAACCCACAAACTTTTTATGGATATGAAATATGTTAGCATTTTCACAATCAAATAGCAATGCAAAGAATATATACATCATGAGGTGATGATGTAGAAATTCATATGAGGACTTAGCAAGCGCAGATCAGTTGGTCTGGAATAATTTTGCCCTAGGAATAAAGGTTAACAAAGCAGGATGTTGGGAACCAGCCCTGATGGCCTAGTGGTTAAGGATGGCGCACTCCGTTTTGGTGGTGCAGGTTCACTTCCCTGTTGCGGAACCACACCACCCACCTATCAGTTGCCATGCTGTAGTGGGGGCTCACATAGAACTAGAACGACTTGCAACTAGGATCTGCAACCACACACGGAGGCCTGGGGAGGGAAACAAAGAGGAAGATTTCCATACATGTTTGCTCAGGGAGAATCTTTGCCTACAAAGAAAAAAAACAGTATGTTGGTATGACTTTCAAAAGTATTTTTACTCGATATGATACTCACTGATTGCCTATATTATTTACGGCAGAGGCTAAAGCTGCTCTAACAAAGACAATTCAAAACATAGGGATTTAAATAGCATAGATTTGTATGTCTCTCTCTGAGACAATAGCCTTAAAGTGAGTGAGCGTTTCATTCCCTTTGGGGTGGCTCAGTTTCACATCATCACTCAGGAATGCAGGTTTCATCTGTCTTGTCCCTCTGCTGTATCACAGATGCTGCCTTCTTCTCCACATGGTCCCAATTTGGTGAATCCATTGTTCCAGCTTCCAGGAAGTGGAAAAGACCTTGGAAGAAAACAATATCAAAGTATTAAGTCTCAGACTCAGAAGTGATGCCTTCACTTCTGCTCAATTCTATCAACAAAAGCTTAATTACACTTAACTTCATTGGAAGCTGGCAGCCATCTGCCCTACTACAAATACATAACTACAGAGAGATGGAAAACCAAATTTAGGTGGACTGTAGGAAATCTGTGCCATATCATGAAAAAAAAAAAAGCCTAACATGAAGTATCAACCTACTCAAATCATCAGGGTGTTTGAATTTTTTAAAGTTACATTCCTCTAAAAGTATTCATGTTCTGGTAAACAAAGGAACATAAACATCCCCATAGCTTATTTAAGGAAAATCTACCCCTATTTCCTTTTCCTGATCATACTTTTAGTATCTTTTGTGCTGTTATTGAGAAAGTTTATTCTATAACTGACAGAGACAAAATATAACTAATTGGCATTGGAAATATAAAATTCATTATTTTTGTTAGAAAAAATCTTTGCAATACCTGTAATTTTTTTTTTTTTTTGGTGAAGATTTGCCCTGAGGTAACATCTGTTGCCAATCTTCCTATTTTTTTGCTTGGGGAAGATTATCCATGAGCTAACATCTGTGCCAGTCTTCCTCTATTTTGTATGTGGGATGCCTCCATAGCATGGCTGATAAATCAGTAGGTCCACGCCCCTGGATCCAAACCAGCGAACCTGGGCTGCTGAAGCAGAGGGTGTAGAATTTTAACCACTGGGCCACGGGGCTGGCCCCCTGTAATATCTGTATTTTAAAGATTAATATCAGTTTGTACATAAAAGAAGAAACTCCCAATCCTGATATAATGGGTCATTTTATTCTTCTTACATTAGCTTTGGTTTAGGGATTTAAGGAAGTCTAAATTCAAATTTAGCTTTCAATCCTTAGGTAAGTATAGCAAGAGGGGTCTTTAAAGGATGTATAGAACTTGATGAAGGAAGCTTGAAGTATATTAAAATAATCCAGACTTTTCTTGATTCCTCTGGTGATATTTTAATGGAATGATTTATTTTTAATAATATATTATTACACCACAGCCTTCCACTACTGCTCAAAAATTCTTTTTAACTTAATATTTACTGCATGTTTTCTATTTCTCAATTATTTGTCTATTTTGTTCATTTAGTTGATGACTGAAACATTTTCTTTTTAAGTTATGCTAAATATTTTTCTTAACTATTCTTATTTGCTCCGGGGAATGTGTGAAATTTAGATTTTTCTGCACACACACAGATGTGTTGATAGAAAGATAGATACAGATGCAGATATATGGACATACATGTAGACATATATGATTCTACTCTGTGTTCCTATATCTTATTTATTATGACATTGCCTCTGACATTTACAGAACCTGGGTTATATTAGAAAACATAATATATATCTATTGAAATTATAAATCTAAATATGAAATATTTTAGATAATAAACTTCAATTGTGTTTAAAATGTTCATTATTCTTTTCATTTGGCTTGGGTAATTTGGAGCTGCTATCATGTTATCCATGTTGGGGGAGATAGATAACATGTTTTAAAGGCCTAGTGTGCCCCATGTGTTTTATAAAATCTTATTTATGCTCACAAAAACTCCACATGGTGGATAATATTAACCCCCCCCTTTTTTTTTAATAGATGAGGAAATTGAGTCTCAGAGAATTTAAGTAACTTGACAGTGCTTCTGAGCTAGCAATTGGTATCTGGCTTTAAACTTTAGGGCTTTCTATTCTATCAGTTTGTGTACTCCCTCTGTAAATTCCTGCTAAATTTCCATTTGCTTATCGAGCCACCAGTTTCTCACACAATAATGATGGCAGTTATGTCAATACTGTCTGTCTATCATTTATCTGTAATTAAAACTGTATCTATTTCATATATTCAAAACAGAATCTTACCAATAAACTGAATAGTTAACTAGATTAGCTACACATTTATTTCGTTGGATTTATATATTGTCAGTTACTAAAATGAGAGTTACATTTCCATTGAAACTGAATATTATTCTTTGAGTATCCTGTCATTTAAAATGGAACTTCAATAAAGGACTATATTAATTATTTTATTGAGCACAGTAAGAGATAATGATGGAGGTAAGAATCGTGGCAGAAATGCATTCATATTAAATATTTACCGCATAACTCATCCTTATTGGACACAGCTGTCAACAAAATATGCCCTTACTCCTGACAAGTGGCTCCTGTGTTTTGCTTGTAGATTAGCTTGCAGCCCTGCTCTGTATTCTTTATCTTCATCACTGCACCAGTCCTTTAATTAGGCAGTGAAATCTTCTGCATAGTGATTAGGAAGTTGCAGTTAAGAAGGTGTTACAAAGAGATGTTTCTGGAAGCTACTCAAACTGGCTCTCTGCTTTGGAAATTCCTCCATGTACAGTATCAAGGAAATATGTTCACATTTCAAAAGCAAGTGACAAGTGACCTTCAGTTAATGAGGTTTACCAAAATTTTAATCCTCAATCCTAAAACATTGGGTATAACTAGGCTTGAACAATGTTTGGCAAAGAATGACAACTTCATTGTTTAACCCGTGAAACAGAGGTAGTAAAGCACTTTTGTTTTGAAATTATACTGATTTAGAATCCAAGAGTATATTTGATCTTTTGCAAGTAATTTTGATACTATTTCATGCAAATATTTTGAAAATATACCTTAGGCAATTGAAAAACATCCGTTTTCGTAATTATCCCATTACATACACTTTAAATTATAATACTTTATAGGAAGTACAAATTTCAGAATCAAAATTCATGATTTCAGAATTCAAAAATATGACTGACCAGGCTAAGTACGAGTTGATACTACCTAAAAAACAACAGAACTCAAGAGGAAGGTCATATCTATAGATAGTTTTATCAATATGGAGAAGCTATTCTTATTAATATATCAAACGTAACATTTAAAGGTATTCCTATTACAAAACCAAGGTATGAAAAAATATTGGTGCTGTGAGGGGTAAGTTTAAGACATAAACATTTAACAAAATTGGCAAGGAAAGCTGATACGCTCCTAGTACACTAATTAGAATCTTTGATTGTTTTCATCATTTTGTGCATCAGAGAGGGTTGATATTTTTAAAGTCCCATTTCTGTGATTTGGATGAGTGTCTGGTAATGGTAAAGATAAGAAAAGGTAGATCATGTTTTGAGGGTACAGATATTAACATAATTTTTGTTAACAAAACATATCAATGTAGTCTATGATGGAAAATATTTTGGAAAAATTAACATGTTGAAATCAACAAGATCATATTATTTAAAGTGGTTAAAATAATATTATATGACAAAATTATACATGGAAAAGGGGTACAAATAAGTGTCTTTTCACCAACATAGAATTATTTCAATCTAATTCCAGATTTTTCAAATAATGACTGAAATATTTATTGGCGAATGAAATTTTATCTTGTAGTTAGTCACCTTCTGGAGATAATTATAGATATTTATCTCTGTTGCTGATAAGCCCTGGGGCAGTTTATTCATAGTCTTTTTATTTCTCAGTTTTTCTCTGGTTCAATTTTAGTGTACATATTCTCCCCCACCAGGCAGTAAAATGTTGTTCTCATGTATAGAGACTCTGGATCCAGACTTCCTGGATAAAAATCTCAGATTCTATCACTTGGAGAAACTCTGTAACCTCTCTGTTCCCCAGGTTTGTCATCTGAAAGACAAAAATAATAGTAACCTGTGCTTCATTGGATGATGTTGATGAAATGAATTAATACAGACTAAGTTCTTGGAACAGAGCCTGGTAAATGTTAGGCACTGAGAGTATTATTTCAAGTCCCATAGAGCTAATTAACAGGTTACTTTAGTTTGCTATTCTGATGTCTTTTTCATCGTGTTGGATCACCTCCCCACAATTTAATGAAAAATATAAAATGGAAAAGAGACCACACAGGAGGATAGCTAAATCTTTGAAGTCATAATTCAGTTTCAGCCTTCACGATACATAGGCATTTGCAGTAGTCCACTTTGGCCTAGACCCTCTCTCAATTCAGAGACTCTCTTGTTCACTTTTACCAGAACATCAACCCTTTTTTACATGGGTAGGATGGGAGAGGGGCAGTTTTGTCCTGAACAAATATTGAACCCCTTTCGCTCTCAGTTCCATTTGTAGTGGTGACGATTCTCCAAAGCCCAGGCCCCGGGGACATTTTGCTGTGTCAATCAGTTTGGTTCTCGACTTTGCCCACTACTGGTTTAGGAGGCTGTTTCCTCAAAGGATCTGATAAGTAATATACTACATGTCCCTCTGTTTTCCAGTTTACATTTGTGCCCTCTTCTCTCCTTTTCCCCAAACCTGAGTGTTTATGCCTTTTTAGAACATCATTTACCTTTCTCATGGGGCTTAGCGGAGGGAAGAAAAGTAAAAGTATATACTATTCAATCAAGCATTTTGACCTCAAAGCCTTAAAGAACACTTTCAAAAACAGTATCCTAAGATAACTTGGGGATATTTAATCAGAGATTTAAAGTTGTTTCGTGAAAACCTCTGCTGGTATTCTGCCAAATTTTCCAGTTCCTTAGAGGGGGAATATTGTTTAAAAATGTAAACACAAACTACTTTCTTCCTACCACTGTTTATCCTAACCAGGGGCTTACATAAGATGAGGCCCTGCTGATGGAGGTGTCTGAGAGCCACCGTGTCGCACACGCTCCTCAGCTTTCCTTTGCATCAGACTTCGAACCATCTTACTTCTAGACTATATGAGCAATCAAAAAGTTTAAAATAAGGAGAAATATATTTTATTTTCTTTGCTCCTTTTAGACCACATAAGCAAGGCTGACATTCCTTAGATCTAGAATTCCTATATAATTTCAATTAAATGTGGAAGAAGCAATTTCTATTTCGAAGCTTAATATTGTTTTACAATTCATTTTGTAAGGATTGTTCCTAAAATGTGAAAGAATAAGGAGAGAAGGTCGTTAGTGGAGAGGAGTCAGTGCTAGTTTTCATAATTTTTGTGCACATGCATTCACATTTCTCTGATACTTTTGGTTAAAGCCAAGTTTAATAAGGAGCTTTAACTTAACTGTATAACTATCATTCTTTTATTTTTTTCAGTCCAGGGAGGAAAAGAAGAAATGAAAATATGAGGTATCATTTGTTGATAATGTTCCCAAACTGCAGACTCATCTTCCTTGGAGTTCAAGGAAAGATTTCGCATGTGTAGCTCCAGCTGACATCACAGTACCACACGCCTGGCACACACCTACAAAACTCTCTGATCTACCTAGATATTGAGAAAATAAATTTGCTTGGGAAGAGTATCAAAGAGAAGGCCAGGAGTTTCTAGTTAAATGAGTGGAGCATTTTCCCCTCCTGCATATTTGTTTCTCAGATGTTTATCTGGGCAGTATAACGATTAGGCAAATGTACAGATTATTTTAGGCAATTTTAATACTTGCTTAGTAAGTATAGAAAACCTACAAAAAGCATAGAGTTCGGGCATTCAGACTTTTGCAACTGAGGTTTGTCCCAGTTATCTAATTGCAGCAGGAAGAAATCAATGTATGCCTGGGCATTGCCCAGCTTCTGGCTAGTGGGAACCTGGACTTTAATTGATGCCCCCAACTCTGTGATTTTACCATTTGGTATATTGTGTTGCATTAAATTTTATTTCAAATAGGATAAGCAATTTCTGCAATAGTCTTGAATTATAAATTACCGTTGTAATGGAAAGAAATTTTGGAAAGACTGTCATCTTTTCTCTTTCTTGCATCTGAGGACCCAAATAAGAGCTACATTTATCTGATTTGGATACAGTCTTAGAATGTAATCATTCCTTATGTGCCTAGAATAAGTGTAAATTTTTGCTAAACTATCATGGATTTTATGTAATAATGCATTGAATCATAAGGACTAAGTTAATCTATAAAAACAGACTCACCTAATTATTTATAAATATTCTTGAAGCAATATAATATGTTTGTTTAATCACTTAAAGTGCTCAGATGAGAAGAAAACAAAATATAACTTCTAAAATTAGTGGAAATGTACATTTACGAAACAAATTTTAAGAACTAGGCACTGTTTCTATTTGTTTTATGTTTTTAAATGGATGATTATTATTACTTTATTACTTTAATTAAAATCAGTTGAGAGGGTTTATTATTTTGCAGAAGTGGAAATATAAAAAATATTCAGATTGAAATGTCTGTTATATTAATTGCACACAAGGTATTTAAAAAGAAAAAATATTACAGAAAAACGAGTTCCTGCCTATCATCTAAACAAGACAAAATAATGAATCATTGAAGGAAAATTGTCTGCAGATTGTCTATATTTCAATCTAATTATACCCTACCTCAAATGATTCATCCATCTATTGAGATGTCTGGTATTTTTAAAAAGCGATTTACCTTAATAGATCTGACATTCTGAAAAATAAATTTCATTTATTTGGTAAAGTTGTATGAGTATGTCAACACACAAAGTTTTGAGAAATGTTCATAAATCTTTATAAAAATGAGAAAGAGACAAGTAGCACAATTTGAACTTTTATTCTAGCCTCACAATTAGGTGTAAACATTTTCCCAGTATTTAGCTATAGGTATATGCTAAAGAATTCACCCCTTCATCTCTTTTTAAACAGTATACATATTGAAAAAAATATTTATCCCCTTAAAAAGTGATATTTTTAAAAAGGAATATAGGGGAGTTGGCAGGGAGAGTGTATAAATGTCAGATAGGAGAGAGTAGATGAC
The DNA here is from genome assembly GCF_021613505.1 of Equus quagga. NCBI lineage: Eukaryota > Metazoa > Chordata > Mammalia > Perissodactyla > Equidae > Equus > Equus quagga. The sequence goes on along the minus strand of NC_060287.1, from coordinate 4,332,582 downwards.
TGAATCCAGCCTGCATTTTGTCCCTTAGTCACTCTCTCCTTCAAGGCTTTTTTATACGGCATACACATCATCCATCGCATTCCAAGGTCAACGATTGACCAGTGCGTTATAAAGTTAACAGAGAAAAGCAAGTTTTGCAAAACACTCAACCTGGTAAAATCTATCCCTTCATTTCTAATAATCAATTGTCATACATAGAGTAGAGTACTATTTTTAATGTTTGGTTTGTAAAATAATTTAGACCCACAGAAGGAGCAGAATCTGCTTTAAAATTCTATATCCTTGAAAAATACACCCAGCTAGTTTTATCCATCTACCTACTTGTCTATCCTTTTAAACATGCCAGTAAAACCTTAAGAGTTTGGATATGCTTCATAATAGCAAAGACTATATACACATACCCACCCACCCATCCATTTACTGGGCAGTCACAACACTTCTCACAGTCATTTCTTCTTTATTGCAGAATTCAAAATGACCATATAGAAAACCTCTTTAATGACATTCTATTTTCAACTCACATGGTTTGCAGCATGTTACATCTGATGGCAGATTAGTAGCTTGATTAGTTAAGACGTTTGCCTGAAGGCGTAACCATTAGGTTTGTGTTTCCCAAACCTCAAGGGGCAAGAATACCACACTGTCAAAAACCCATCTGTTTCTTTTCTCTTAATGGCTAAAAAGCATTAAAAGTTGCATTTCAATGATTAACTGGTCTTGTCCTTTTTTACATAGCGGCATTAGTTATTTATAGAAAACTCTCTATTAATAGTCCTTTACTTCAACACTTGGCTTGTCAACATCCTTACATATCCAATGAAGGGAGAGATTTAAGCATGAGGTGATGAATATGATACAAAAAATTATGTGTTCTTAGAGGTGGAACTAAATACAGTGAACCATGACTAAAGGTAATTTAGAATACGTATAGCGCCTTTTATAGATTATGCAAGACTAGGCTAGATCCTCCTCCCATGTATGTATTATTATTACTCTTTTCTGTAGTCCTCATGGAGCTTACATTTAGAAAAGACAAGACAAAACAAAGGAATAAGATGATGTTGTACAGGGTCAAGTGCTATGATGATGATAAAACAATAGAATGAGATGATAGAATGATTTTGTCAGGTGAACTTTTTCTGAAGCATATATCTTTCTCTAACAATTCTTTTAATGACGTCTTCTAGGTTATCTAGATATTGCCCTGGACTTTCCTCTTACCTTCTGCAGCGATGAGGAAAGAACTCTGGATAATGTGTACAATAAACAGGTCAAATAGTCTGACCCCTGAATAATATAACAGGAGCTCCATCTGGCTCTTTCCCCATAAATCACTCCAGTAGATGTTAGTAGGAAAGCATTAAAATTCTTAGCTATTTTAAAGATTTATTTACTTTAAAAACATAGTTGGGAAACTTATTATGAGCAGATACCATACTTTGACATACGAGTTATTTTGAAATATTAAACAATTGAACCCCAAAGTGGATTTTCTAATAAAGCTTTAATATCTTCTGTAATTATCTGACAATTTGAAACAAAAGTTCTAGATAGTATTATTATTTTAGAATCATTTCGTGACCGTGGAGACCTTTTACATATCAGTTATTTATCTAACTCCTTCCCACTCCTCTGTTAAACCTTTTCTGCAGCATGACACGTGGCATCCAAAAGCAGAAGCATTCGATACAGTCTAAAGTTCTCTGTTTTGAAATCTATTCACTAAATGTAAAATGTTTATAATGACGTTGAAACTTTTGAGATTTTTCAACAACAATGATGTGTTAAACAGCGTTTGCTTTCCTTCTATACAAGAATTGAGCCCTGTTATTAATGATTTTATTTTTAAATCTTTGAATCATTATCTATCTTTATAATGTCTCTGAAAATATGAGTGTGGTAATATAGTGATTGAACAAGACGCGTTTGAGTGAGAAAGAACTTTTGTTGGATTAAGTGGCAATGGGATTTGGCACTTCATTTCGTCTTCACAACTGGTTGGAAGAATTGACCAGAAAATTAAATAAAAAATGGGAACTTATCCATTTCCTAGGGTAAGAAGCAACCTAGGGAATTTAAGTATTGCAGAAACAAGTTTAATGAGAGATGAGCCCTATAATGGTTTATTGAAATGAAATGCTTTCATTTTCCTAATGTCTTGAGATTACTTTGAAATCTGATGAATTGTAAAGCCAGAGAAGCAAGGTGGTAGAAAGGTGTCGGACCTGGCCAAGGAGAAGGCAGCAGGAGGAAATAGTGTATTGTTGTTATTGAAGCTATTAAATACCTCCAGAGTGCCCAGCCTTATGCCATGTTTTTCATAAGCATTTATCACTCATTCGTTTGGCCACATATATAAAGTGTAAAGTATTTTATCTATTGCATAGTTGAAAAGATAGCTATTGGTTAGAGAACCTCCCGTCAATAGGACAATCATCAGGAGAAGTTTCACATAAAAAGAGTGATGAAGGCGAACCAAGCTGCACTGAGCACCTATGCTATGCCAGGCTGTATTCATTGCTCTGTATAACCTTATTACATAAAATCTTGACAACAACCTTTCAAAGATGATTTTTCTATTTCTGACGTTACAGAAGAGAAAATTAATAGGCCAAAGTGGTGAATTAACTTCCCTTAGGTCACAAAGCAAGATAGCACTGGAGAAGGGATTCAAATAGAGATTTGTTTGTTCTCCAAACCCATGTAGTTTCATGACATCTCAAAGTATTTCTAGCACTGCTCCCTGGGATGGATCTTCAATGTCATTTATCTGAACTGTTGAGTTACTGACTTATAATTCACTGTAAGGGACAGACTTGTCAGGACTCTCTGTTTAGTAGATCTGTCCTAATTACCTAGCTAAGGGGCACTATATTAGGCAGTAACTTATGAAAGCATAATTTCTAAAAAAGAATATATTTTCCTTCAAATTCCAAAACTTCTGATTGGACTCCAGTTGAATTTAGGACGTAAACAAAGAGTAAACTGTCTGGTTATTTGATTTGGGGTCTTGCTATTTTCAGTTTACCATGAAACTTTGTGTTGTGGAGGGAATATAATTTTAAAGGATACTTATATATTTTACGCCAACTTTTTAAAGCCTACAAAGGGAATAGAGCTTTCAAATATAATCCTAGTATAAGTTCATGGTTTTGAGCTAAAGGTAATTTTACTACTTTGATAGTGGAGGCTGCCAAACTGCTGAGATTAATATGAGCAGGTATTGTTATTTGGGTCATTGTCTATACTGCTGGATGTTTCTGACGTTGATTGCACTTGTCAAAAGGAAAATTTAAGTAAGTGATTTTTACTCACTTCTCCATTATAAATTTAATTTCCCTGTAAACTCCATAATTTATTTGTTTTATCAACCTCATTATTTCCATTCTTAGGACCATATTTAAAAATCCATAGAAAAGGCACTATTTAAGGGAGTCAAGAGCATGGATTGCGTGGATTCATATCTTGGCTCTGCCGTTTCTACTTTGTTACCATGGGCAAGTTATCATGGGACTCACATAAATGCCTCACACTTACGGGCCTCAGTCTTCTCTTCAGTAAACGGGCCGGATAATTGTTTCTAACAGGATGGACTTACTGTGATGATTAAAGAAGCTAAAGAACCCGTAAAGAATTTAGAGGCGTACTTGTCCCGTAAGTGTGATGAAGGGTTTGCTCTTTCTGTCTTCAGACATAACAATCTTATTTGAGTAGACATCTGTAAAATCCTGTCAATATCATATAATATATATTATACTTGCTATGCAGAATCTCATGACCAAGTCCTTTTGCGTTTGGAGAGAAGGATAATAACATAGGCAGTTTACTGGGGGTTATTTGTTTAGATATCCCCAGTTAAATCATGAACAAAATATAGAATAGCAGCTTTTTGGGACAGTTGAATAGCAAATTTTTGTAGAAATGTACAAGCTCTTCAATATCTCCTGCATTGTTTTAGATTACTTTTATGTTTTTTCAAGATATTTGTATCAACAAAGCTCTCCTTTATTTTTGGTGAGAATACGTTCTTTTCTTATAAAGCCTAAGCTTTGTATGTTTTCTCTTTCAGCACAGTTGGAGTCTAAACTTGATTCATCTTTCATCTTATGATCTAAAGGCCTATATTTGCATACAAGAGGAGGTAGCAAAATATAAATAAGTGTAGCTATGTTTTGAATGATTAATTTAGTATAAATTTACTTGCAAATTTTAGATCTGATGATATATAAATTAATCTTTTTAATGACTATTATATATTTATATGTATACGACATATATAAGTTATATATAATGGGCATAGTATATTTTTATGTTTTGTATTTGACATAGAATCAATCCGGAATGTTTAGTATTTATATGCGATCAAAATAAGTCAAAGAACATGTTAAAATGTTAAATTTATCACCAATGATCTAAGAAAGTGCTCCCATATTGGCAGACAAGTAATTCTTCTTTTATTCATATCGCTTAAGCCTCTTCTGTGACTTCTACAAGAGTGAATGGATTCTTAGTTAAATGAATAACTTTCTTAGCTGAGTACAATCTACTAACAGCATGACTATTAAGATGGTGAATAGAAAGACTGGAAGATTTCATTAACAAGTCAGAAAGGGCATTTTGATTTGTTTCCAATTGATAAAGCTTTTGTGATTCCCACCCGTAAACACGGGAGGTGGGGGGTGAGAAGGCTTTGCTCTATAATAATGTAAAGAATTACCACTGAGATTTTAGGAGAAAAAGGTTTAATATCCCCTTGCACAATGTCAGTTTCTTTCAAGCATATTTAAATTCTCGTGCTAGAATTTCCATCAGCACAAGATACCAAAGTGAAACTTTCTTCTTTCAGGTATTCAAAAGAACTTACTCTTTTTTTCGTTTCCTATTCTTAAAATATAAATACCCCGATGAATACTGTACGGATGTTGTTAGTGTTCTTTGTGAATTGGGGAGAAAGTTGCACTTCAAAAGAAGTCAGAAAGAATTGAAAATGCAAACAATAAACAGAGATCAGCGGGACAGTGTACGCCGATGCCCTTCCTGCTGGGCCATTTCGTGCGTTACAACTGTGAAAGGGGAAAGCGTGCACGATGATTTGACTCATTAGAATACATGTTAGGGAAAAAAAGACTTCATTTCTGTGAATGTTTATTGAAATTCAAAATATTTCTTTTATTCTGCGTGCACGTTTAGTATTCCCTATGCTGATTTCCTGAGTGTGTAGCTTTCCTGTGGATGTGCGAGTTCGTCCAGGCGCCGCTCCTACCAGGAGCCAGAGCGCTGCTTCTCCCGGATCGGGGAGCGATGGAAATCCGCTAAAGCTCCAAGTTGTGTGTTGAATAAAACGCTTCGGATTTACTGGGTTGCAGTCATATTTCTGGGGGTCTGACTATTCCATAATGGTTTCTGTGAGTTTTTCCGGGACTTTCAAAAATAATGGAATAGTTAAAGCCATTTCTTAGTTTCCCTTCTCTTTAATTGATTTTAAAGGTCTTGGCCTACCGAGCAGTCAGCTTGACTTTCTACTCTTGATTGTGATGAATAATTCTATATTTGAAAAGTATATTACTGTGTGATACGTGACTGGAGTAAGGCAAGTTGCGACTGTGAGGAGTTTATGTAAAGATTTGTTTAAACATTTTGCATGCGGTGTTTAGTTGGATATTTTTCAAAGAGAACTTTGTGCATTTTTATTGATGGTTCATAATGAAAGAAATTGTCGTGTCTCAGGTTAAGACTCACGAAGTTATTATTATATAAAAGGAATTAAAAACTAGAAAGTACATTTCTAATCTTTATAATCCATAGCTTTTTAACATATACTTTGAATGAAACAGCAATGGAAGTGGAAATATTTATTTTTTTATTTTGATATTTAAACAGTGAACTTTCATTTGCAAATATTAAAGATCTATTGAGACAACTTATGTATGCCCTAGCAAGCTTTTTATTATTTATGGTATTTATTTATTTATCTGTTGCTGAGGAAGATTGACCCTAAACTAACATCTGTGCCAGTCTTCCTCTATTTCGTATGTGGGTTGCTGCCACAGCATGACTAACGAGTGGTGTAGGTTTATGCCTGGGATCTGAACTCGTGAATCCAGGCCGCCAAAGCAGAGCCCACCAAACTTAACCACTAGGCCACAGGTCTGGGCCCCTAGCAAGCTTTTTGAAGTATTTTATAGATACACAAATATTTAAGGAAATTATAAATAATTACATCATTCTCTTGGTCTGACTCTTAGACTCTGAAAGCAAGCATATTCAATCTTGATGAACAGGCACTAGAAAACTGCCCTGTCTGTGGTCCCCTGAATGTGATTTGGCCTGAACATCATATAGCATAGTATTTTTTTTTGTCATGTTTAAGTTTTTTATTTTGGTAAAATATATATAACAAAATTTGCCATTTTAGCTATTTTAAGTATAGAATTCAGTGGCATTAATTGCATTCATAGTGTTGTGCAATCATCACAACTAATTATTTCCAAAACTTTTCATCACCCTACACATAAACTCTTTACCTTTTAAACAATGTCACCTAGTAAGTTTTAAAATTTTGTATTTTTGAATTTGTGAAATTTAATTTTATATGATTCATAAATTAGTGTGGAAATAACTATCATTTCTTTTGTAATTTTGCATACATATATGTGTATCTATCTATATAGATATACATGTGTATGTGTATATATGTTCTATTACTGATTTTTGATCCACATGTTAATCATATGTTAGATCACGTTACATATTTTGAGAATTAATTCAATTTTATAAATTATTAAATGTCTCAGACATCGATACACATTATAAACCATTTCTAATTCTACATGTATTTATTAGTATGCTCAACTGGTGCATATATATATTACAGACATATAGTCAGATATATATATGTGTACTAATAATGAGCGCTTCTAATGTCATATAGTCAGATATATATAAAAAAAGAAGAAATTTATTTGATGTTAAATAACCTTAAATAAGGAGCCTATATCATGTTTGAAATTAGTGTTATTCTTATTTTTACACAAATGGTATTTTTGCTTTTAAAGATCTCCCTGAATTATTATTTTGTAAATCATTAACAGAAGTTACCATTATCTTTTGGTATTTTTCTGTCTTAAGAAACTCTAAGGTATATAATTTCCCAAGAAATTGAGTTGCTAAATTTATCTACTTCCTTTTGTTTTTAAGCTATTCAATGTTCTGAGATTCTTTTCTCCCTCTTCCATTCGTGGAAGTCCACTCGGAAAGTATCCAAGCTTCCTCCTCAGTGGTCTAGAGTAGACGGAAAGCAAATCCAATGTGTATATGAGATACGGATTCTCCCTCTGCACTTACAACTTTAACAAAGATACCAGGCTATAAACTTCTGCTTTCCTGGAGGTGTTTGAGCACGGTTCTTGGAATGGGTTATGAGCTATTATTGTACATCTCACAACCCTACGGAGGTGCCGTTGACTTACACTGACGCTTTCCGGGTGTTTGTGATGCTTTAGCTCTATATTAATGCAAAAATGACCCTTTTCCCTTCTCCCTTGTGTATAACCTAATGGATATGCATTTCTTAGAATTATATAAACCTTTAATAGAAAGAGAAATTATCTAAACCTTTAATTAATAAACTTCCATAAAGGCAAGGTATTAATACCCCATGCCTAGAGGCCTACCCTTTTCCCAAATCAAACTGTATGACCTTCCATTTTTAAAAATTAAATTTGTGTTTGTGAAGTGCCATCAGCTGCATTCGTGCTGACAAGGTTTTGCATTTTAGGGGGTCTGATATGTGACTGATAACTGCCTTTCCTTTTAACTCCCACTTTCGCATTCAAATAGAGTCTACTTCTGTTGTCTGCAGCCACAAAGGGCAGGGAATGACAGGTACCATCAAGGCTACCTGGTTGTTTAAGCAATCAGAGTTTATTGATAAAGAGGAACAGAACAAGGAGCGGGGAAACAAAGAACAACAAATTGGTACTTAGAACATCCACACCACAATCAGCCTGGGAAGTCCCAATAGTTTGTCTGTGGGCGGGCAGGAGTGGGGATTGTCCGGATCTGAGGCAAAGTGTCCTTTCCTCAGTGAGACTTCCAGTTGTTCTATGCCTATGACTCCCTTTTATCCTAAGATTTCTCTAGGTTCTGACTTAGAGTTTTAGACATTTAGATATTTTGAGTTATTTCTTCCTGTTCCCACAAGTGAGGTGCTTCTCTCTTTTTTGTTCCCACTGATGGGATGTTTCTAAAGTCCAGTTAGGTGTCCGTTGGAGTGGCCAGCCCAGACAAGGAACATGATGCAGGACACATTCTTTGTAACGTGTGCCTTAGAGTCAGGGCCGAAGTGGCCATCTTTGGCCCCGAGCCCATACACATTCCTTCATATAAAGCCCAGGTTCAGTGTCCTGGGAAGGCGGAGAGGTCAGTGAACTCTGTACAACTTCTCACTATAATACCTTGAAAACCTCACCTTCACCCCTTCACCATCACTGCCCTTGTCAGCATAAGGGCAAGGAGTTTAATTTCAGATCTTAAAAATGCCACTATTATAAATTACTTTGACATTCTTTATCCTTAATTCTTTATTGACTTTACAAATCCTGTCAAACTATTTTTAAAAACTCAAATTTAATCTAACTTAGAATTGTGCATCTCCCATAGTCATGTAGTCATGTGACAGACTTTGAATTTCTGATCTGTATTTTACGGAAACAAGCATTCTTCACACGTTTTGCCAATATGGCATAGCAATGATTATATGGACTTGAATACTCACAGAACCTTGACAGTATAGTAACATTTAAAGAATAAAAACAGAGTAGAGTCTTTTAAAAATATTGTTGTATTATTCTAGACTATTATAGTCTAGAATAATCTAATAGATAGTTTATATTTTTCAAAATGCAAAATAGGATTAATAACCAGTATGTGTTTTTATGACCTGCTGATTAACAATAAAATGTGCTTTGACATCCAATTAATATTTGGTGAGGATTTGTTATATGTTGAGCATCATCATAGGTTTAGGAACACAAAGAGGAATCAGATGTATCAGGTACCCATGTAACTTCTATTCAGCTGTATAAATTCCTAAATGTCATATATTTTAAAACTTAAAACTGTTGTCCCATATTTTGAGAATAAATTATGCACTATGAAGAAAAGATATCCTGACTCTATAACCCTTTGGATTTGCCACTCTAAATAAATTCATGTTTGAAAATCAGCCCAAAGCATTGTTAACTTCTTCCTTCATGGTTCACTACACATATTCAGACATAGGCTTCAAAATATTCCTTAAAGAACACCAGCAGGTGATTGATAACTGGAAAAAAAAAAAGTATCCATTGGAATAAGTCAAACACATCAACATCCTGCATGTGTGGTAGCCTACATTTATTTGAGCATCTATGTGTAGCAATAGCATCTATATATTTCACTGAACCCTCAGAATTCAAATTGACATCAGCAAAATCAAAATTAATTGCTTATAAACTACCCTCTTGTCAACATAATTATATTTTACTGACATGGAAAGTAACTATTGAATTAAATAAAACCTGTAAATTAAAAAGCTTTCTGATTCATTTTTTTCCTTCTGTAAGAGTTATTATAAAAAGAAGAAATAATAGGTTTTACCCCAGGAGGCATGTTTAACTCTGTGCCTATGGGTAATTCATTGGAAATTCTGTGATGTTTATGGAAAAAAGATGATGAGTATGTGGTAATACAAAACCTCTTAATGTAGTGTTTCAGAATTCAAAGGCTCTGCTAGCATCAGAAACAGCATTTTACATGCAGTACAGTTCATACTTAAAGTTAATAATGACCTTCAAAACTTGCTCTTATTTATTGCTGCTGAGTTAAGAACAGAGTAGCAGAGTAGAAAGTGATGACATCAGGGTCACAGCAGAAACATAGGAGCATTTGAAGTAAAACTCACTTGTTCCTCAGTGAAACATATGATTTATAATTTTTTGTATTGCAAAGTATTTAAATAATCTAGTCATTAAACTATCTTCTGAAAATAATTTCTTGAAAGTATTATTCTTTCATCTGTAAGAATTATCGTGAAAAAGAATGTCATTTTAATTTTTATACTGTGTGTAGTTTACATTGCAATGGTATGCATTTTTATAGATGATTATGGGTGGGAACAATAATAAGAAATGGAAACGTTTTTAACCAATAATGGGAATACTTAAATTCAAATTATAAGTCTGTTACAATCTTATTTACATAAATATGTTTTATTTCCATATCGACAACGTATTATAATAGCTTGGGAGGAAAGAGTGTTAACTAATCTAGTTCAGGCAGAAATGCCTAAACAGATGAAATCTAAATTTTATTTCCACTGTTACTTTAAATAGTTGGAAAATTTTAACTATTATCCTGGAAAAGCTATGCTTTCCCATTCTCTATTTTATGATATCAAACTGTGTCCTAGCAACTGACTACAGAATAGAAAATGCTTTCTAATAGGTTCTATTAAAAAGGTCTCCAACAGATTTGATTATTCTGCTGTTGTATACGTACAATAGTGAGACAAATTGGAATACATGTTTTACAGTTATTTTGTGATAGAAAACTTTCAGTAGGCAGAGAGAACCATGTCTGAATCTAGGTAGTTTACTGAACTCTAAAAAAATAGAAGCTAATAAATGCCAGTCTCAAGCATGAATTTCTGTGGAATATGTCAAATCCAAAGGAATGTAAGGTTAAAACATAATCCCTAAGTTTTTCCTTTGAAATAGAACACAAGTAGTTTTAATCAAAAATAAAAATTCGTGGGGGACCATCCCTTCTACATCATTGAATCGATGCTCCTCGAGGGCAGGAAATCATCTAGTCACAGATTTACAGAGCTGAAGATCTCTTTCGAAAGGTCAAAACTTTTTGGCCTCAAGTTTTTCAATTTCCACCAACTCTTACCTTAATTCCTCATTAGCATAATGTTACTAGTCAATGGTACCACCAAGCCTGGGCTTCCAAACATATTCTGATCTTTCTGGTTTGCCTGAGCTATGCTTGAACAAGTCCCTCCCCCCTGGAATCAGTAGATGCAAGACTGGAAATTTTCAAGGGAATCTTTACAACGTGTGCATAGGGGGGTGTGTGTGTGTGTGTGTGCATGCGTGTACTACAGGAATGAATGCAAGAAACTATCAGAGAACGATGCATTTAATGCCTAACACACTCTACCTGAGATACGGCACCTTATTCTTTTCTTCTATCATCAGTGCTAAGATCTAATTTGCCATCAGTCCTTCCTTGGTTAGTGTAAGCTTTTATTTTTTTGCCCGTCCAAATTGCACACTCCATATTGCACTAGACACAGTTTCTTTAATTTCTCCTATTTTTTAATTTGCATTCATTTTAGAAAGATATTATCCAGAAGCTCATCAATAACACAATTTTTAAAAATACTTTACACTTCAGTAATAAAGTAATTATAGAAGGTTATGTAAAAGTAATAAAGAAATGCTATTTTTCTGTTTTCATATAATGAAGAACCCTACTTTTTTCTGTTAAAGACATTAAAGGTCACACACAAAATAGTGAGGGTAAGGCAGAATCTACGAAGCCTGAGGGCTACTCAATTTCTCCCCTGCTTGAATTGATATTGACTGTCAAATGAGGAAAAGAAGTCCACTTATAAGTTAAATTAGTTTTTCCAAACATCTAAGTACTTTTATTCCACCAGGAATAAAACAACGTAAAGACCATTTTAATTTCTATTCAAAATTTTATATTAAAAATTATAAATTCAACATATCTTTAGGACAGATGCTAAACATCTTCAGACACATTCACTGTAGTGGCCACGACTGGACTTTTGAAATACTTATTAGTCTGCTTTTGGTAGTTTTAGAGGCAGCCCTTTCTGAGGTTGATGAGATGATGTAGATGATTTTGGTATTTCTTCTTTGCTTCAGTGTTACCAAGGGACGATTCAGGCTTGTTTGTACCTCATACATGTAAGACACCTTAAAATTAATTGAAATGGACCTTAATTTAATAAAAAAAGAAATTTTGTTTTCTCTGCATCACTATTAAGTTTGTTCAGAAGGACATACCTGTTTATATATATCTTTCCATAGGTACTATCCTTTTGTGTGTGTGTGCGTATGAGGAAGATTGGCCCTGAACTAATATCTGTTGCAAATCGTCCTCTTTTTTTTCCTTCTCTTCAAAGCTTCACTATATGGTTGTGTATCCTAGTTGTAAGTCATTCTAGTTCTTCTATAGGGGGTGCTGCCACAGCATGGCTTGATGAGCAGTGCATAGGTCTGTACCCAGAATCTGAACCGGCAAACCCCAGGTCACCGAAATGAAGCATATGGATTTAACCACTCAGCCACAGGACTGGCCCCCCATGGGTACTATCTTGAGAATCTTGTGCAATTGCTGCTCAAGGATCTTATCTATTCAACAAAGGAAAGGCTTTCGTTTTAATATTTTCATTTCAGAATAATTAAAGCTAACAAGTGTTTTAGAAAGAGGAGTATAAATCTTATCTTATATCACTTTCTAAATCATTTTTGTAACTTGGAATTGAAGACTGAAGGTATCTGGGTTTACAGCAATGCAAAATGAAGTTCTCTTACCATGAATGACTAATTAAAATAAAAAGTTGTTCTTTTGCCATTAGACTAGTGGAGAATAGAATTCCTAAAATAAGAGGGTTCATTTATTTATATTTCATTATACCTCTGTAAACTAAGATGTTGATAGCATAGTAGATGCATTCTAAAAATTTATGATCGAGATGTTACAATTTTTTGTTTAATAAATTCTTGTTTAACATACGTCTTTTTAAAATACGCTATTTAAACCTTACTTTTTGTAATCTATAACAGCAACTAATACATCAGCATTAGTAATTCAGAAAAAAAGAACTGTGAAAAATAATGACCCTCAAAAAACTTTTTTTCTCATTTTTGAAGAGGATATACTCCAAATATTAGGGGAAACAAACAAGTAATATAGAACCAAGCTAATATGAAGGTTTTATTTACAAAAATAACCCATGTGTTCCTAGGGTCAGTACATGATCAACCAAATCTCATATCCTTTTATAGTCGTCAGAGAAATCCTGTATGATGAGAATTGTTGCTCTGAATCATAGTTCTGAAATACTAGAAAAATTCTGAATCATCTGATAGAGTAGCGAACTTTGTAATACCTTAGCTTCCTAAAGTCCTTTGCTTTTTACAAGCCACTTCTAGTTATATTTTCTTACTTAATTCACACCAAAATCATTTGAATAGGTGTTGGTATTCCTATCATACATAGGCAGAAACTAAAGTCAGATAGACTAGACAGCTTGCCTAAGGTTGTAGATTCAGGGTCACCCGCCTAAGGTGACAGACTCAAAATTGAAGTCCCCTCACTTCAAATTCAAAGTCGTAGCTCCCCTGTGTCTGGCTGCATGACTTATAAGATATGTGCTAAGAGACATGTTGGGGGAAAATCAATTTCAGGAACCAGAAAATTTTGAAAATGTTTTTAACTCAAATAAACAATTCAATTAATCACAGTATTCCTTCCACTCAGTATTCTATTTAATGAAAAGGCTGCTGTGTTTCAATGATCCCCTCTTATTTTTGATATCTAACATAGAAAGTTGAACATTTCTGAGGTGTACTCATAATAAATACCTTGGAAGAACCATTGCCATTACTTGTCTTTACCAAAGAAAAATATCAACTTTTAGTTTTGAGAGAAAAATAAGATAGAACATATATCCTTGAATTCAGATAGCTGCAGGAAAAAAATAAGAAAATCATTTACAGGCCACTTCTATGCTGGTACAGACAATTTATTTTTATTTAAAATGCATTTTTAGATATTTAAAAGAAATACATAATTTTTCTTGCTCTGAATGTTTCTCCTAATACTTAGATTACCATTTGTCATTTTAAGTCAGAGCATTAAAGCATGTACTGCATCATATTACCTGAAACTTGCAGAATGCCCTGTGCAGATGATAAATGTGTGTGACGATTGTGCTATTTTGCTCATTTTCAAAGCAAACATGGAAAGCACTTGCCCAATATAAGACAGAGCAGTAGAAGGAGAGAATATGGACCAACCATATCTGCAGATAAATGACAGCTGGGGTAAACCCATGTCATTCTGAGTGGAATGGATACATTGGGGTTGTTTGGATTTGGAGTTTTTTTAAGTAATAAGTCAGTGGTAAAAAAAGTATAATAAAAATGTCAAGAGAGTTGCTTACTTGGCTTAACTTGAACTTCTTTCTGTAGAATTATAGCTTCTGTTTCATGGGGAATTAGTTTGCTTCATAATTTTTTTCCAATAAAATCACAGCTATGAAAACAACCAAAAATTACAGTATAACGTCGTGTGAGCATTTATGGCACAAACAACTTTTGAAGTTACATTTCAAAACATTTTAGAAAGTTTATTTAAATTGTGTGGAAGCTTGATTATGTCTCCTTTGCTTCCTCTGTTCTGGGCAATGCACCAAGTGTGGCCAAACATCCTGTGTTCTAGCTGCTTAAATGTTTCGTCTGCATACCCCGTTCTAGTCTTCTGTGAAGGACGCCAGGCACCTCTGAATGGGGAAAGAAAATTCCTCTTTTAGACGTAGTTCAACATTTAATTATTCATTGCATAGTATTTTTAGGAAATATTTTTTAAAAGACAATAAATCCTTGGGGGCCAGCCTGGTGGTGTGGCGGTTAAGTTTGCACATCCTGCTTCAGCAGCCCAGGGTTTGCCAGTTCAAATTCCAGGTGCAGACCTACACACCACTTGTCCAGCCATGCTGTGGCAGGCATCCCACATATAAAATAGAGGAAGATGGGCATGGATGTTAGCTCAGGGCCAGTCTTCCTCAGCAAAAAGAGGGGAATTGGTGGCAGATGTTAGCACATGGCTAATCTTCCTCAAAAAGAAAAAAAAGCAACAACAAATCCTTACTGTCTTATATTTTTTTTTTTTTTATTAATGTTATGATGGATTACAAGCTTGTGAAATTTCAGTTGTACATTTTTGTTAGTCATGTTGTGGGTACACCTCTTCCCCCTCCGTACCCTCCCCCCACCCCCCCCTTTTCCCTGGTAACCCCCGATCGGATCTCCTTCTCAATATACTAATTTCCACCTATGAGTGGAGTCATATAGAGTTCGTCTTTCTCTGACTGACTTATTTCGCTTAACATAATGCCCTCGAGGTCCATCCACATTGTTGTGAATGGGCCAATTTCGTCTTTTTTTATGGCTGAGTAGTATTCCATTGTGTGTATATACCACATCTTCTTTATCCAATCATCAGTTTCTGGGCATGTAGGCTGGTTCCACGTCTTGGCTATTGTAAATAATGCTGCGATGAACATAGGGGTGCAACGGACTCTTGAGATATCTGATATCAGGTTCTTAGGATAGATACCCAGTAATGGGATGGCTGGGTCATAGGGTATTTCTATTTTTAACTTTTTGAGAAATCTCCATACTGTTTTCCATAGTGGCTGTACCAGTTTGCATTCCCACCAACAGTGTATGAGGGTTCCTCTTTCTCCACAACCTCTCCAACATTTGTCGTTCTTGGTTTTGGATGTTTTTGCCAATCTAACGGGGGTAAGGTGATATCTTAGTGTAGTTTTGATTTGCATTTCCCTGATGATTAGCGATGATGAACATCTTTTCATGTGTCTATTGGCCATATTCATTTCTTCTTTTGAGAAATGTCTGTTCATGTCCTCTGCCCATTTTTTGATCGGGTTGTTTGTTTTTTTGTTGTTAAGCAGTGTGAGTTCTTTGTATATTATGGAGATTAACCCTTTGTCGGATAAGTGGCTTGTAAATATTTTTTCCCAATTAGTGAGCTGTTTTTTTGTTTCAATTCTGTTTTCCCTTGCCTTGAAGAAGCTCTTTAGTCTGATGAAGTCCCATTTGTTTATTCTTTCTATTGTTTCCCTCAACTGAGGAGTTACAGTGTCCGAAAAGATTCTTTTGAAACTGATGTCAAAGAGTGTACTGCCTATATTCTCTTCCAAAAGACTTATTGTCTCAGGCCTAATCTTTAGGTCTTTGATCCATTTTGAGTTTATTTTGGTGTGTGGTGAAAAAGAATGGTCGATTTTCAATCTTTTGCATGTGGCTGTCCAGTTTTCCCAGCACCATTTGTTGAAGAGACTTTCTTTTCTCCATTGTAGGCCCTCTGCTCCTTTGTCGAAGATTAGCTGTCCATAGATGTGTGGTTTTATCTCTGGGCTTTCAATTCTGTTCCATTGATCTGTGGACCTGTTTTTGTACCAGTACCATGCTGTTTTGATCACTGTAGCTTTGTAGTATGTTTTGAAATCGGGGATTGTGATTCCGCCGGCTTTGTTTTTCTTGCTCAAGGTTGCTTTAGCAATTCGTGGTCTTTTGTTCCCCCATATGAATTTTAGGATTGTTTGTTCAATTTCTGTGAAGAATGTTCTGGGGATTCTGATTGGGATAGCATTGAATCTGTATATTGCTTTAGGTAGTATGGACATTTTAACTATGTTTATTCTTCCAATCCATGTGCAAGGAATGTCTTTCCATCTCTTTATGTCATCGTCAATTTCTTTCAAGAAAGTCTTGTAGTTTTCATTGTATAGATCCTTCACTTCCTTGGTTAAGTTTATCCCAAGGTATTTTATTCTTTTCGTTGCGATGGTGAATGGGATAGAGTTCTTGAGTTCTTTTTCTGTTCGTTTATTGTTAGTGTATAGAAATGCTACTGATTTATGCACGTTAATTTTATACCCTGCTACTTTGCTGTAGTTGTTGATTATTTCTAATAGTTTTTCTGTGGATTCTTTGGGGTTTTCTATGTATAAGATCATGTCGTCTGCAAACAGCGCGAGTTTTACTTCTTCGTTACCTATTTGGATTCCTTTTATTTTTTTTTCCTGCCGAATTGCTCTGGCCAGCACCTCCAGTACTATGTTGAATAGGAGTGGTGAAAGTGGGCACCCTTGTCTTGTTCCTGTCCTCAGAGGGATGGCTTTCAGCTTTTGTCCATTGAGTATGATGTTGGCTGTGGGTCTATCATATATGGCCTTTATTATGTTGAGGTACTTTCCTTCTATACCCATTTTACTGAAGGTTTTTATCATAAATGGGTGTTGGATCTTGTCGAATGCTTTCTCTGCGTCTATTGAGATGATCATGTGGTTTTTGTTTTTCATTTTGTTGATGTAGTGTATCACGTTGATTGACTTGCGGATGTTGAACCATCCCTGTGTCCCTGGTATAAATCCCACTTGATCATGGTGTATAATCTTTTTGATGTATTGCTGTAATCGGTTTGCCAAAATTTTGTTGAGGATTTTTGCATCTATGTTCATCAGTGATATTGGCCTGTAGTTCTCCTTCTTTGTGTTGTCCTTGTCAGGTTTGGGGATCAGAGTGATGTTGGCTTCATAGAATGTGTTAGGGAGTTCTCCATCTTTCTCAATTTTCTGGAACAGTTTGAGGAGAATAGGTATTAAGTCTTCTTTGAATGTTTGGTAGAATTCTCCAGAGAAGCCGTCTGGTCCTGGACTCTTGTTTTTGGGGAGGTTTTTGATTACCGTTTCTATTTCCTTACTTGTGATTGGTCTATTCAGATTCTCCATTTCTTCCTGATTCAGTTTGGGGAGATTGTATGAGTCTAGGAATTTGTCCATTTCTTCCAAGTTGTTCAATTTGTTGGCATATAGTTTTTCATAGTATTCTCTTATGATCTCTTGTATTTCATTGGTATCTGTTGTGATTTCTCCTCTGTCATTCCTGATTTTATTAATTTGCGCTTTCTCTCTTCTTTTCTTGGTGAGTCTGGCTAGGGGTTTGTCAATTTTGTTAATTCTTTCGAAGAACCAACTCTTTGTTTCATTGATCCTTTCTATTGTCTTTTTTGTTTCAATATCGTTTATTTCTGCTCTTATTTTTATTATTTCCCTCCTTCTACTGACTCTGGGTTTTGTTTGTTCTTCTTTTTCTAGTTCTGTTAGGTGTCGTTTGAGGTTGCTTACGTGAGCTTTTTCTTGTTTAGTGAGGTGAGCCTGTATTGCGATGAATTTCCCTCTTAGGACTGCTTTTGCTGCATCCCAAATGATTTGGTGTGTCGTGTTCTCATTTTCATTTGTCTCCAGATAATATTTGATTTCTTCTTTAATTTCTTCAATGATCCATTGTTTGTTGAGAAGCGTGTTGTTTAGTCTCCACATTTTTGCACCTTTCTCTGCTTTTTTCTTGTAGTTGATTTCTAGTTTAATAGCGTTATGATCAGAAAAGATGCTTGATATTATTTCAACTCTCTTGTATTTATTGATGTTTGCTTTGGTTCCCAAAATATGGTCAATCCTTGAGAATGTTCCATGTGCACTTGAGAAGAATGTGTAACCTGCTGTTTTTGGATGAAGTGTTCTATATATATCTATTAAGTCCATCTGGTCTAATTTTTCATTTAATTCTATTATTTCCTTGTTGATTTTCTGTCTGGATGTTCTGTCCATTGGTGTTAATGGTGTGTTGAGGTCCCCTACTATTATTGTATTGTTGTTGATGTCTTCTTTTAGTTCTATTAAGAGTTGCTTTACAAATTTTGGTGCTCCTGTGTTGGGTGCATATATATTTATAAGTGTTATGTCTTCTTGGTGGAGAGTCCCTTTTATCATTATATACTGTCCCTCTTTATCTTTCTTTATCTGTTTTGCTTTGAAATCTACCTTGTCTGATATTAGTATAGCGACACCTGCTTTCTTTTGTTCATTATTAGCTTGGAGTATTGTTCTCCATCCCTTCACTCTGAGTCTGTGTTTGTCTTTGGGGCTGAGGTGTGTTTCCTGGAGGCAGCATATTGTTGGATCTTGTTCTTTGATCCATCCTGCCACTCTGTGTCTTTTGATTGGGGAGTTCAATCCATTTACATTTAGAGTGATTATTGAGACGTGGGGGCCTACCACTCCCATTTTGTGTCTTGTTTTCCGGTTTTTTTCAGTTTCCTTTGTTTCTCGTCCCATGGTTTAATCTGTTCTGATGTAGAGCTGCTACTCTCTGTTGTTGTCCTTCTACTTATCTCCTCTGCTCTTGGTTTTGTAGCCCCTTTCCTTTTTTGGATTTTTCAGGAATGAGGGTTTTCCTGAGGATTTCCTGAAGAGGAGGTTTTGTGGCAATGAACTCCCTTAATTTTTGTTTATCTGGGAAAGTTTTTATTTCTCCATCGTATTTGAAGGATATTTTCGCTGGGTAGAGAATTCTCGGCTGTAGATTTTTGTCCTTCAGATTTTTGAATATATCATTCCACTCTCTTCTAGCCTGTAAAGTTTCTGCTGAGAAATCTGCTGATAGCCTGATGGGAGTTCCTTTGTAGGTTAGTTTCTTTTGCCTGGCTGTCCTTAATATTTTCTCCTTGTCGTTGACTTTTGCTAGCTTCACTACTATATGCCGTGAGTTGGTCTTCTTGCATTGATAAAGTTTGGAGATCTATTGGCTTCTGTCACCTGAAGATCCATCTCCCTCACCAGATTTGGGAAGTTCTCGGCCATTATTTCTTTGAATAGGTTTTCTGCCCCTTTCTCCTTCTCTTCTCCCTCTGGTATACCTATAATCCTTACGTTGCATCTCCTAATTGTGTCTGATAATTCTCGGAGAGTTTCTTCATTTCTTTTAAGTCTTGCTTCTCTCTCCTCCTCTGCCTGCAACAATTCTATATTGCCATCTTCCAAATTGCTAATTCTTTCCTCCATATTATCAGCCCTACTGTTCAGAGCATCTAGATTTTTCTTAATCTCCTCTATTGTGTTCTTCATTTCCAATATTTCTGTTTGGTTCTTCTTAATCGTATCAAACTCTTTTGTAACATAGCTCCTGAACTCGTTGAGTTGTCGGTCAGAATTCTCTCTTAACTCATTGAGAATCTTAATGATGGCTGTTTTGAAGTCATCGTCATTTAGGTTATACATCTCATTTTCTTTGGGATTGTTTTCTGTGTATTTGTTGCTTTCTTTCTGTTCTGGAGATTTAATGTATTTTTTCATATTGCTTGATGTTGTTGATTTGTGCCTCCGCATGGAAATAGAGTTTAGTTGCTCCTTTCACTTGTTTCAGCTGCTGCGGAGGGAGGAGCAGCTGTTTATATTTCACCAACCAGGAACCCTGTCCGTAGTTGCTAACTGGGCCTGGGCCCCTCTTCGTAGCCACAGTGGCCCTTTGGATTCCCTCCTCTGCCGTGGGGGCCGTCACAGGGGGGCTTCAGGCTGCAGGTGCCTACTGTTGCAGCCCACCTAGATGTGCTCTCTCCTTGGGGTCTGCAACGGTGTTATGGGCTTTTCCAGCAGCCAGGGGTGGGATCACTTATATTTGTCGCTCCGTTGCTGTCGGCACCCACCAAATCTCACTTGTCCTCTATAGGTCGCAGGATAGCTATTGGCATCTTCTACAGTCTGTGGTTAGTACACCTAGCTATGCTGCTTTTGCCCTGGGGTCTTCCAGCCTTGTGGCTGGCGGCTGGGTGCCTTCTATTGGTGCTGTGCAGAGGCTTTCCCTAAGGCTGCTGTGAGCCTGTAGGGTTTCCCCCTAGGCTACTAAGCTGGGTCTCTGGAACTCTCTCCAGCCCCAGTCCTCTCTGAGATCTCCAGCAATCCCTAGCCTCACGGGGTGGGCAACGGCAGCTGGAGGTCGCCCCGCCCTCAGGGCTTCTCTCCGGGCCTCTGCCGGAGCCGTGAATGCTCAGCGTGGCCCCTCTGCTAACGGCAGGCAGAGAGTTTTGTCTGCTGCCCGGGCGGAGCTCCGGCGCTTCCCCTCCGGGTCGCAGGACCGGCCTTTGAAGCTTCCCCCGGCCCCGGTCCTCTCCGAGATCTCCGGCAATCCCTAGCCTCACGGGGTGGGCAACGGCAGCTGGGGGTCGCCCCGCCCTCAGGGCTTCTCTCCCGGCCTCTGCCGGAGCCGTGAATGCTGGGCGTGGCCCCTCTGCTAATGGCAGACAGAGAGTTTTGTCTGCTGCCCTGGCGGAGCTCCGGCGTTTCCCCTCCGGGTCGCAGGACAGGCCTTTTGAAAGTTCCCCCCGCCCCGGTCCTCTCCGAGATCTCCGGCAATCCCTAGCCCCACGGGGCGGGCAACGGCAGCTAGGAGATCTCCGTGCCCTCCGTGTCTCTCTCTGGGACCCTCCGGGCGCCCCGAGCACCAGGCTGGATCCCCCCGCCAATGGCGGGGAGAGACTCTCCCCGCGGGCTCAGGTGTGCAACTCCAAAGTTTCCCTCTGCGTTTAGGAGTAATTGCAGGGGGTTTAGGTAGGGTTCTGGTCACCTGTTTCCAGCGTCGCTCCTCTGTTGTGTTCTCGCTCCTGCCCTAGACGTGCGTGGATCCTCTGGGGGCGTCCGTTGGAAGAAAGCCGCTTGCGGGTACCAGGCTGCCCGTCGGGGTCGGAGAGCCCTCACCTATTTCCACCTCCTCCCGGAGGAAAGTCCATCCGCCTTCCGATGTATAGTCGCGTGTGTGTCTCAGACGTCCTGAGATGCTGTCTGGATATCCTTTGTCAAGCGATAAGTGTCCAAATGGTTGTAGACTCGAAGGGCGAGAGACAAAGAGGACTACTCACGGCGCCATCTTGGCTCTTCTCCTACTGTCTTATATTTTAAGAAATTACAATGTGCACCTTACCTAGGCATTTTTAAAACAGAAATATTAAAATGTAATCCAGAAATAATTTAACTTATTAAAACTTTATATTTATGATACACTTTATTGGATTTTTTTCCTCTCCTCTTAACACACAAGTAAGCAAGACTTTTTTTTTAATAGATTGTTTCCAAGTAAAGAGACATTCCATTCAGAATAGAATTATCTGCATATTATTTTTACTAACTTACCAAAGATAATGTTCATTACTGAAAATTATATTTAATTAATAGCTACTATCAATAAGGGATTATATCTGGAAATTAGCATAAAAAAGGCAGCAATACTGAAGATTCTTACATTTTGCCAAACAATAAATGCATCATCTAAGTGCGTGACAGATTTCATAGGAGCAGACAGGGAAGACAAAAATGGTAGCATATGGGTTCTTATTCTGGTACTAGACTAATTATATTTCTATGTCTGTATAAATAAGGAAATATCAACCAATCAAGAAGGATGTAGAGGGGAGATTGGTTAGAAAGGAAGCCACTCTTTATGGCCGCAGGCTACCCAGGCAAAAA
The DNA here is from genome assembly GCF_021613505.1 of Equus quagga. NCBI lineage: Eukaryota > Metazoa > Chordata > Mammalia > Perissodactyla > Equidae > Equus > Equus quagga. The sequence continues at coordinate 4,310,396 of NC_060287.1, read as the reverse complement.
AAATCTCTTCAATAAAAAACCAAAGCCAATTGTTTAATCTTGGTTCTTCTCTTTTATTGGGTAAGCCAAAATGTGTTTTTGCAAACAATATTAGTAACATTCATAAATACAATCATTTTAATATCATTTCAATATATATGAGCATCCAATAGAAACAGCATAAAATAAAATAATTTAGATTTATTTTAAGAAACTTTGTGGTCTTAAGGTTTTTCCAAATAAATTTTTGTGGTTACCAACTAAAGTTGAAAGGGCCTCTTCCTTGTACCTGTGATTCCTGTTATCCCCCAATGTGTTCTGTTTTCTCCTGTTGTTCTGACACAGCTGTTAATTACATCCTTCCCAAAGTGCCCAGTTTAAATACGATGAATACTCTATCTATAAGGTACATATCAATGTTTATTGAATTTCATGCTTTTCATCTGGCACTTCACATTTTTTCCCCTATGTAATTGTTTTGGAGTATCTTTGAAGAAGCAATGTCTCATGTTAAAAATAGAACTTCTTTGCCACTCAGACAAGCACAGGTGTAAAGTTGCCATAAAGTGAAGTAAATTGTTAGAAAAAAAAATTTAATTATACTTTTTTTCCTTTTGACTTTGTCTTTTCATTTTACTAGAGTCCCAGCGACATCAATTTGGGCAGGCTGCTCTAAATGATTCAGCCTCAGAGTTCCCTGAGGAATCTCTGTCGCTCACCTGTCCTCAGGAATGAGATCATTGCCTTGCCTGTCTACTGGGTAGCTGCTGTGACAAAATTAAACATTTAGATTTCTTGTCAACCCTCAGATTTGTACTTCTGGCAGGAATAAAAGAAAATGTCACCCAAGCATGACTCTGTGTGAGGTATGATTTCCTCTAACTGATAGATTATAAAAGTTCCCTTTTTTATGAAAACTGCCATTTAAATACTTATGACAAATCTTATTTCATGGAGAAATAAATTCTCACATGTAACAACACAACAGCAAGGCTGAAATGTTTATTGCCTAGAAATGCCGTGAGTTGGAGGTTTTAGTCTTTTTTGGAATAGGAGTATTTGTTGAATACTTTGCAAAATTAGACTTTTAAAAATAAACTTACCAGATATGGGGAAATTGGAGTAATTCTAAATTAAAGAAACAAAGTTTGCTCAATTATGTAATATTCATTTTTGTAAAAATTTAAAAAGAAAAGAAGTAGCAAATTAGTTGGGCTTACTTTTAAATTGAAAGCAAAAGTTAACTCCCAGTTCCTTAATTTTAAATTGCAGGAAAAAAATCTGAATTTTGCCACTTCTTAAAATAGCACAATCAAATATTTGTTTTACAACATGGTTCTCATTCATTTGTTGTACACTATTTTATTATTTGACTTAAATCTATAGAAAAATAATTACTGTCCATTTTAGTAACAAATTCAGAGGTCACACAAAATGATTGCAAACTCCTAAAACATAGAATCTTGTATTTTACACTTTTGTATCCATTTCAGAAAGGGTAGTCCTTGCTGTCTAATATTCACTCCATAATTCCTTGTATACAGTGCCGTCTCAGGCATAAAATTGATCTCTGGTTGACCTTGAGTTTTACATACTTAAAAGGTAGGGAGCTAAAAACAAGCATTAGACATGGCTGTACTACATAGACAAGAAATTGAGGTGACACATTAAGCCATCTTTCCCACTGAGGACTGTATTGACATATTGCATTATTTTAATCTTAATTAAAAATAATTGTGCTGTATGTGTGCTTTCTTAGCCTTTAATTAACATAAGCTCTTCAAAACCAAAGTGGCAGCATAATAATGCATTCATAGTTTATAGTATAAATGGTGGCCTTAGGGAAAATGCATTGCTATAATTTTCTTGTAGGTCTCTGCTGATGTCACACTGCTGATAAGAATGGGAATCAACTAGAGGATGAACAGGGAGAAAGAAAGCATTAGACATGAGTTATATTTTTTAAAAGTATTATATTTCCTTATTTTACCATCATGTATACCAACTAGTAGTTGGTAGTGCCATTTTTTCTAATGCATGTGTGTTTGTGGAATATTTTTGTTAACATGAAGTGGCACATTTCCTAATCAGGTAAATCTTCAGGTGATAGTCAAGTGACTTTAAACACTACAGGCTTTAATTATAATTCCAACTAAGTAGCCCACAAGTAGTCAAAGAGAAATGGATGACAGCTGTGGTAAAGCAGACACTGACAGGCTCTTCAGAGTTACAAGTAATGTTAATTTTCTCTTCTTCCTTGAATATCTTTATTCAATTCCTGCTTGATGGTCTGCATTTTCGTAAGGGATTGGTGAGGCGCGTAATTTAAAGTAACAGACAATCCCCTAAATCATTTATATATGACCTTGGAACGATTTGTAAAACTCGCACAGGGGATAAACTCACATTCTTGCTTTTTTTTCATTTAGGTAAAAGTGCAATGCGAGGTGGCCCAAAGGAATCCAAAGGAAAGTTCTAGAATTATCAGTTCAGACCATGCATACGTGGATTGGCCTTGGGTCATTCTGCTTGTTTCTCTAAGAATCTAGTGCCTGCTTGTTCTTTGTTATTCTACTGATTTATCCTATCTTGAGACCAGATACATGATTACGGGCCAGGAACTCCCAAGTCATCTTTAAATAGCCTCTTAAATGTTAGTCTGAACATCCCACTTGAAATATCTCATAGAAAATGTACATTCTTTTCAAAAAAACTTTAGAATTTCTTTTTAGTTCCTAACAGATAAGCAGTCTCCATAAATCTCTGAAACCAGTAATGAACTTTTGCTCGTCCGTGCAGACATATTTTCTAACTGCCTCTTGCAAGCCATTACAAAACAAATTCTCTCTTTAGGAAGTAATGTTTATTTTTTTTTCTTCTTCTCTGTTTTAGTTTAAATATTATGCTGGATAATGCTCACCAACTTAAAAAAGTCTTCACTTTTCCCATTCATTCATTCCAGGAAATAAAAAGATTACTGACTTTATTTCTGGACTTAATTTTGTATATATGCTTATTTTAACATATCATATTCCCCTCTAGAGGTAGAAATATTATTTATATTATCTATACTTTATAGAAAAATTTGAAAGACTTTATATATTTGTGAAAAGCTAATAATTATATATAATTTATCTGAAAAACTTTCATGTGGTATCCAACCACTTCATTAATTAGAAAATTTATTTAAAGATTGTTCTCTTTGATTCTCAATTTGGCAATGAGTGGAATTAGTTCCCCCAGTAATTGTGTATTTCCAAATAGAGACTAGTCACCACAAATTATTTTATTATTACTAGTGCAATTAGTAGCATGATTATCATTATGAAATTTATGAGTTATCTAATTTCCTTTCCAATACTAATATACTCTCTCTGAAATGTGTTTGCACATTGTGAATCATAACTAAAATACATTTTCTTAAAGATTAGTATAATTTGGATTGTATGGACTTTGCAAATGATAATTGTTAGTTGAAAACCCCTACATGCTATGAGAACAAAAAGAAAATTTGAATGATCTTTAGAAATAATCCCCCTCATTGGAGGAATTCTTTTTGAACCATCTAAAACACAGGTCGTTTAGCTTTTCTCATATTCATCTCTTGATAAATAGTTCAATATTCTGCCAAATTGCCCAATCCCTATTGGACACTTTTGGACTTAGACATTCTCCATGAAGTTGAAGAACAATATACTTTTCAGTAGCTTCTAGACATTTGTCCTACTTATATATGCTTAGGACTGAAGTGGAATATGCTTCCTGATGCTGCCTTAGAAAACTCCTTCAAATATTTGAAGGGTGCTTTCAACTCCTTCTAAATTTTCTGTTTTTCTAAAGTAAATACCACCAGACTCTTCAACAGTCTTCTTTCCTACCTTTAAATATAAAGAATTAGTGTTTCAATGCAGCTAATGACTTAAGACATTTGGCAGCCTCCCCATTGCTGCAATCAGCATTTCAATCCTCCAATCTCTGTAAACTCTCGGTTTCATGAAATCATAAGCTTCCTTTTGGAACTTGCCTGGCTGGCCCCACTTTGATATGATTTTTTTCCTTATTCTGGAATTTTCTAAGAAATTTTGATGATCATAGCTTTTTTGTCAAAGGCTGGTTAAAATAAGAAAACAGAGGCCCCTTCAGATTTATATTGATGCAATAATTCACATTTTTTGCTGAAATTCTTCAATTACTGTGGAATTGTTTTGTTTTACTACCTTCCAGCTCACATTTCATCATCTTATTCACCAGGATATCAGAGAGAATTGATAAAATTATTTATAACAACCTGGAAGTTGTAGTTTGGTTTATGGCATCTTCTTTAAATATATTAGCTTAGTTACATCCAAACAAAACAAGAAACAATTCATGTGGGGCCTGATTCACTCCCTAAAGAATCTAAGATGATACCAGGCAATTACTGATTACTTTCTAAGTATCTAAAATCCACTATTCTTCTCATTTTAAAAATTGAAAAAAGTCACCTGAAATATCTCTCACCATAAGTTTTGTTTCTAGTATCTGAAAGACTATGAGTAACCACATCTGTAATTTTTGTAACACCCTATTATGCAATTTGTCTGGACTAGAAAACTGAAAATTCTTTGAAGTATCGTATCTGGAACTAAATTTATCCTTTAAAAAATTATTTTCCCTATTATTTCTATCTTGATATTCTCTCTTTGAGAAAACCAGGACAAAATAGGAAATAAGCAACGGTGTTTTTTTTCCTCATCTGTTAATGCTACACCCTCTTCTGAAATCCGTAGAACACTCACTTTTTGTATTCATTTATTCATTGAACATTAGATGTTTTATTTCTTTATGTTAAAAGTATTTAAAGATAAATAAGACTTAAGGAAGTGTACCATATCCACTAATCTTTTACACATTTTCTTCTGAAATTACATTTTATGATAGTTGAAACATTCTTTTTTCCCTGAGGAAGATTGGCCCTGAGCTAACATCTGTTGCCAATCTTCCTCCTTTTTTTCCCTCCCCAAAGCCCCAGTGCAAGGTTGTGTATTCTAGTTATAAGTCCTTTAGTCCTCTGTGTGAGCCACCACCACATAATGGATACTGATAGAAGAGTAGTGTGGTTCTGCACTCCAGAATCGAACCTGGGCTGCCAAAGCAGAACGTGCCGAACTTTAACCACTAGGCCATCAGGGCTGGCTCTAGTTTAACCATTTTTAAAAATAGAAGAATTTTTTTGTTGTCTTTAGAATTAAAGCTCATTTTTTAGAGTCACCTATGTTATTTGGGACTAATTATTATTTGTTGAGTGATTTAGCACGTTACTTCATTCAGTTTGTGTAGCTCAAAGCAGAGTGAGAAAACCCACGTCTATGTATGCAGTCCTTTATTATTTGAAGTCAAAATAGATAGTGTCTCCAGAACATCTGTTTTGGCCATTAGGACAATTAATATGACCATAACTAGGGACCATTTATGAACCAGTGCATCTGGTGGAGAGAAGGAACTGAAACTATTCTCATCAGAGTGACTAGCATTTGCAAAAACATGAGGATTTCAATATCCCTTCCTATTGTATAAAGTATGAGAAGAAATTGGTAGAAAATGAAGCTAAATTATTTGACTCTAGTCTCTCCTCTTGTTAGGGAAAGTAATAGCTCTAAAGAATTATAAGCTTTTGTGTCTCCATATTGAAAGAATGAACTTTCATTCAGATAAAAGTAAAAATAGAAAAAGTATATTTTAAAGTATTCATTTAATTTTTGAGTATATTAGAAAAGCCAAAATAGCATGTTTAAAAAGCTATTATAATTTTTAAAAGCGTTGTAATTCTCATCATTTTATAATTATTTATTGAATTAGGATTATAACTTCTAAACTGTATATATTTTATGGACGAACACGCAGGATTTCCTAAAATTCTGTCTTTTTTTTTTGTATATTAAACTCTTTTTTTTCTCCTAGAGAGGAGATGGGGGAAGGTCAAGGGCTGTGGGACAGATGGGAACAAGCCAAGATAATTGGCCTTTAATTATTATCTTCAACTTTTAGAAAAACATCAACCATTTATAATTATCCATCATCATTGTTCACAGATTCTGTATTTATGAAAACTCCTACTTGCTAAAATTTATATGTAAACCCCAAATCATTAGCCACAGTGCCTTTAGGCTCATTCATGGACATCTGCAGACTAGGGCACGTTCTCAGCTAGGGTCAAATAAGATGACACCCTGCCTTTTCTCTCAGTTCTCATACTGTAAAGTGTCCTTTTCACATTCTATTTAGTGCCATGTTTTCTGCATTTTTCTATTGGTTTGTTGGTGATTTCACTGTTAAAAATGGCCCTCAAGCATTGTGCTGAAGTGCTGGCTAGCGTTTCTAAGTGCAAGAAGGTCATGATGTGCCTTATGGAGAAAATATGTCTCTCATGAGTTATAGTGCTGTCGGCCTCAAATTCCATGTTAATGAATCAACAATATGGTAAAACCAGAAAAAGGAAGAGAACATTTGTGATATGTACTTGAGGCATTCAGCAAAGTGCCATAGGAACATCTATAGTATATGGTGAAGCTATGGTAAAGTTGGAAATGTGGCTAAATTTATAGATTCATGAAACTGCAACTGATTGAAAAACAGCACAGCAAACAGTACTGTTGTTAGGTTGAAAGCCAAGAAGTGTGTGGTCATGTTACCCAGAGTCAGGAAAATGTTAAACCCTTCTTAGCTAGTGGTTTATCATAAATAAATACTGCATATAATTACAAGAAACATACATTAATAAGATGCCTTTAAACAGAAACAAACATAAAACAAGGTTATGTATTAATTGACTGACAAAAATGTTGTGACCTAAGGCTCACAGGAGCGTAACTCTGTATTTCCCCCTTGGTATTCACTAATTCAGTGTCCATGTGATGTTATAGAAAAGAACTACCATGAATAATGAGAATTGACTGTACATATGTATATATAAATTGAATACATATATATGTTTTTTACTCAGAGAGTCAGTTTTATTTTTTTAAGAGTCCTCTGTATCATTTTAAAAAAAGGTAATGCTAATAACTGATATTTGCATAATGTTTATGTATTAAGAACTTAAAGTGTCTTCGTGTATGTTAGATTTGTGAAACTAGATCTTGAAGGTTTTTAAAGTGTTATTCTAACAGCAACACTTTTGATATATGTATACCGAGTACCAATTGTGACCTCATAGTATCTGCAATGGTCTATTTTGAATGTAGCTAGAACTCCTATGATTAAACATTTTAATTATCTCACAGATCCGGAATGCTCTTGTTACTTCTTCTAACCATATAAACCCTAACAACAACCACAATGATGACAGCAACATAACATACTGTTGTTCTCACAAGGATGTAGTGCGATGGACAGAGCGCCAAAAATAATCACAGCAAAAGATGGAGCATTCTCACAGGAAATTTCAGTTCTTCTCTAGTGAGTTTCACACTCTGACAGTGTTCTGTTTTTCAGGCACCATGATTTTTGGTTCATGGCAACGAGGCCAAATATTTACAGATCTCCTACTGATTAACTTGCCCTGAGGCTCCCTTGGTGGATTTACTGTTTTGAGACATAAATTGTCTCAACTTTAAAATTTGGCAATCTCATTGGCAGTCTTGGCAATAAAAATTCATCTTGTCTGCATGTGAAAATTGACATTGATTTTAGTTTATTTAAATAAAAACATACTTCTAATAAAGACGTTATATTCCTTCGGTCTGGGCCCACAAAGCTTTTTCAGATACCTTTGTGAAAAGGAAGTAAAGTGCTTACTTAATTCTTTCCTGATGGTTTTGGTAGCAGGGGCATTGTCAATGGAGCATCTCTGAGGTCTCTTTAAAGTTTCATTATTTTACAGATTCCTCTAGCAAGTTACAAATTAAGACTACTTTTCTTGATATCCTGGAAATCCTTACTGGAGTTTGGAAAATATATGTCATGTAGGTTAAACTGTATGAGAAGAACTGGTAAAATCTTTCAGAAAACCAGGTAGAATTGAAGTTTTCCAAAAACTGATATAGCGAGTGCAATGCTGCATGGTTCTCTAATTAGGCTTATCAATACTATTTAGAAATATTACAATAGAAAGACTCAGCCTATAGATTCCGTTTGTAATTTATTGGTCAGTAGGTATATTTGTGAATAGAGTCCTGAGATAATGATTTATTTGAGTATAGCACCCCCAAAACTGTTTTACCTCTATATGCTTTCCAGTTCAGTTTGTCCTAAATTCTGTGAAAAGTTTGATGAACAAAATTGTGCCAACTATCCAGTGCTTTTATAAACTTTTCTTTTGGGGGAGTAAAAATGCAGAGAATTTAAACTTCAGGGATCATTAAGAGTTCCTTTTCTAAGAAAATCACATGGCTAGAATGTTATAGTTCATCAGTTCTAAGACGCAACATTTTCAGTCTTTGAAATTGGGATGTGTTTGATGATAGATGATGTATTGTAGTTTAATTGATGAAGTTTCTTCTCATAGTGATGCATAAAATTATGGTGTGTCTTACGATTGATGGTTTATTGGTTTCGATGAAATAAATTCCATTTCTGACACATTTTTGATAGGTAGTAGAAATGTTATTTTTGAGCTGACTTGAGTAGTTCCTGTTATTGGGATTATGTTTGCCAACTGATCATTTACATTCCTCAAGATCTTTTTCAAAGGAAGATTTTCCATTAAGCCCTTAAAGAGTTAAAGTCAAGAATGGGTGATTCTCTCTTGATAATTCCAGCTCTATAATCAAAAACTTAATACTTAGAGTCAAGGAAGATATTCCGTAGCAGTTACAATTTAGTTTTACAATTGCTTTTTAAAATGGTATTTTATAATAACACATTTTTGGCCTCTGGGGTTTTTGTTTAACTTACTTGTCAGTATACACAAATTTAAGGAACGAAGAGGAAAAGAAAATTATGGGCTAGTATTGTAAGTGACATAATTATTTTTCCCTGAGACTTTAGAGTTATAATGAAATAATGGGAGTATTCAAGCACTTTTAATAATATGGAAATGCCCTTAGGTAGCTGGGAAGGGGAAAATAAAAAATAAGGGAAGAAAAAAATAGAATTAAGAGCCAGTTGGCCACAAATGTTACAGAGCTTATCCCTCTTTACAACTCAAACTTCAAGAAATTTATAAGCAAAATTATATGCATATATTGTACATACCCACACAAATTATTAAAACTCTAAACATTTAAATTTACTAAAATACTAAATATTAAATGGTGGTACCATTTATTTTTAGATTCTTGCATTTATATGTGATCTTAGATTAGGTATTTTCAAGCATTGTAAACATGTTTGGAGGGATTAAGCCGAAAATGATGTTTCATGAGTTGGCAACCAACCAGAAATCTGAGGTATCCATGTAGTTATTTCAATTCAGTTTTACTTTTTTCCAGTAAAATTAGCAAAAAAAACAAAAAAACAAAAAAATACCTTATAAAGCCTGCAGTATTTGATCAAAGCAAATACTGAGGATTTATGAAAATGTGCTTATTAGGATAACTTGACATCAATTTTATTTAGAAGGCAGTATTAAATTCCAAATGCTCAAAAAGTTTGAACTCTGTTCTCTTCCTTAAGAGATGGGAAAAAAAATTGAGCAGAATGTTAGTGATGCTTTACATTCTGTTGACGAAAATAATCCATAACCAATCTATAAATGAAAATTTGGGTGAGCTTATTCTGAGCTGAAATCTGAGGACCATGGCCCGGGGCCTTTCTTCTCGAAGGAAGAAAGGGCACCAAAGAAGTGGGGTGCACAGAGTGGTTATATACCCCCATACAGGACGTTTCACATATGATTGAAATGTCCCTCCCACAATAGTCACAAGATTGCCCTGTCGGCACAGTGCTTGATGGACACAGCAGGTAGTGGGTCTGCTCTCTTGGAGGGCGTAGCAGGAGGCAAGTCTATTGTCTTGAGCTGGGTGGTCACAGGTGAGTGCAGCAATCAGTTTCTAGCCTAAGGAAAGATGCTTAATCCTTAAGGGAATGCCAACGTTGGGAGGAGGAGGGAAGTTGCACCTTTATCTCAAGGGCCTTTGCTCTTGCCATAGGGAATATCTAAAGCAGATATACAATGCATGCTCACTGGCCTCAGTCAGGCCCTTTTGGAAAGACAAGGTCAGGCAAAATTAGGTTTACGCAAAATGGCTTCCTCATGTACTCCAATATATCCTATTACTTGCCATTTTTATTTGTCATTTCTATGTGGACAGCTATCTGATGCAGAGTAAATCACTTTCACCTATGTCTCTGTCCCCTGTGAAGTTGGGAAAACCAATATTTTTTAAAGAAGCTTACCAAGCTTTCCTTGGAATGAAAACAATACTGTGAACACAGATGTTACCCAATAAATATTTTGGGGTGAGAGAGCAAAGAATCATCAAAGCATTAGAAGTCTATGGATTTTTCAAAATTACACTGATTATTAGCTTGAAAAAATAAAAATTGCTAGAAGAGAATAAAAAACACATCATTTGTCTGTACTTTTTTACATAGATTTACATTATTTTTATATTTAGCAGAAATATATATATATATATCCACACACATACACATACATACGTATACACATATATCCTATGTTTAATTACCTTGGCAATGCTTTGGTATCAATGAGGACATGCTGTTGGGTTCAATAATTAGTAAATGAAATAAAAACTATTACATGAGGATATTGTAAATAAGTTTGAGAAGGAAGCCAAATTAATATATGTTATGAGATCTCCTTTCTTCTCCTTAAAGCAAAAAAATCTATGTCTAAGGTCGTATACAGGGATGTCATAAAATTGGCAAAAGAGTGATATATTTCTTCTTTAAAAAAAGTGGAAATTTAGATACTGAAAGATGCAGGAAGTCTCATAAAAGAAAGAGAGAATGAGAGAGAGGTAACTGAGATTGTAGGACTGAATAAAGTGCCCATAAGAATGAAACTTCATTGAGAGTGGTTTCAAGTAAAGGACACGCATGGAGTGAGTAATTGAGTAGATGAATTGACTGACAAGAAATATCATTGAGATGTAACATGGTGCACCTAGGCAGAGTTTATTTATTTGTTCTTCAGAAACCCTTAATCCACCTAGTTTCCTCGTAACCACTATTTCTTGCCACCTTAGTGAATGGAATTCAGAATGTTGTGGATTTCACGTCTTGCAAAGGAAAACAAAATTGCTCAATTAGACTCTTGAGAAAGGCTTCATTTGTCACTGTGAATTACTTTGGTCATTGGCTACTATTAAGGAGGAAAACGGGAAGGGAACAAGGGATCACGCTCTGTGAACAGGTCAGATTAAACTAGCCAGATGGGTTCATGGAGTCATACATAGTGTAGGAAAAAGAAAAAGAAAGAAAGGAACTTTGATAGCTGATAACTTAATTATCTGCCACTATCAGTTTGAAAGGGCTTTTAAACATGTCCAAAATGTCTACCAAAGTTTCAGCAGGAGTGACAGCAGATTTTTAAGTAAGGATAAAAATGCCGCAGTCTTTCTAGAATAAAACTCTGACAGACTATGAGGAATTACCTTATTATAGTTGCTCGCATGACAAGTGTACTTGATCAGTGTTTCTTCCTTGGAATAGTTGAGCTTATCCAGAGGCAAAAGTTGAAAGGAAATAAGAGCTAACTAGTAATCCTAAATGTAATACATCAGCATTTCTATGAAAGTATTCAAGAAAACCTTATCAATTACTGTTAATGTCAACAGTAAGTACTTCCTCTGTTCCTTTATGATATAACCTCTTATTGAGGATTTAAGTGACTTTTTAAAAAGAGACTATAGAACACAGAGATATTTTTTGTGTTTTCTTTTATTAGACCTGTAAATTATCCAGCTTTTAAAAAGATCCTCAGTGGGACCGGCCTGGTGGGGCAGCAGTTACATTTGTGCACTCCACTTCGGCAGTTTAGGGCTCACAGGTTCGGATCCCAGGTGCAGACTTACAGGCCGCTCATCCAGCCACGCTGTGGTGGCATCTCACATACAAAATATAGAGGAAGATTGGCAACAGATGTTAGTTCAGGGCCAATCTTACCAAAAAGAAAAAAAAAAAGATCCTCAGACATGTTCCCAGCCCAAGTTTTAGATGATACTGTAGCCACACATATTTAACGATATCCCTAAGCCAAAAACTTTATTTACTCAAATATTTTTATATGAAAAAAGGGTAATTTGGAAAAATAATAGAATTGAGAAAACTGAGTAGATTTCTAGAAATATTTAAACCACTGAGTAAGACATTTTTAAATGTTTCTTTAAGGGAACAATCATTTCAAAATATTTCTGCTTTTGCATAACCTTGCTGCTATTGGAAAACATGATCAGGAAACCAAAGGCATTATCAAAATAGTTGCATTAATTTTTATGTCACCATTTAAGGACAAGTTGTAAATATGTCTACTGGGTTTCATAGTTTACATAAAGAACTATGTATAGATAAGATTTTTGTCATTACTTAGAAATTAGTGGTAGAAAGTTTTCATTCTTTTGTATATATTTTTCCTTTATTTCATGTGAATATAATACAACCTAGATAAGCTGGCATCATTCTCTCATTCTTTCTTGGAAGAAATGTATTTCCTGAGTAGTTTGCCTATTTTTATTTTATTGTTAGACAATACGTAATAGTGGAACACATAATTGTGCATTGCTAACACCCTTGTATATTTCTTCACACATCATCTATTTGGATAATCAATCTGGTCAAATGATAGATATGTAGTTAGATCTTTAATGTTCTGCCACTTCTGTCTTCAAAAAACGTGCGATGTGTCTAGATGGTGCATGGTGTGTAGGGTGTTCTAGTAAAGAAACTCACAACTTCCTTGTCAATACACATGTTCATTGAAGCTTAGTTTTTGAAATATTATATACGTAAGCAACACAATGAATGACTGTGTTCTGGAGTCTACAAATACATAATCTGTCCTATATTTCTCTAATTTTCTTGGAGTATACTATGTTCATGCAGAGTGTGTTTCATGTGAATGAGAACTGAGCAGTAATTTTTAAACTGCAGATTGTGACCCATTAGGGAGTCATGTTAACAGTTTAGATGTTTATGGCCAGCATCAAAAAAATAGAAGAGAATAGAAAATACACAAGTATATGAATTATTATCGTTTTATGGAACTTGCATTTTAATTAAATATATACATGCATATATTCCTACATGCAAATGCGTTCATAGGGACACATCACAAAATGCATTTCTTTACTGTGGGTTGTGAAGACTGTGCAGTGACTAAGAGAGGAATCAATGATTAACACAGTAACAGCAAGCAAACGGAACTCACATTTGAGAAGGTTAAGACCTTAGAACATGGTTCTCATCTCTGCTGCTCTTTAGAACCACTTGAGGCATTTTTTAAATACACAGATGAATGGTCTTTAATCAGATCAATTAAATACCAAACACTTGGTGTGGGACCATGCCGATGTGTTTTGGTTATGTTTTTAGAGCTCTCCAGGTGATTAGGATTTGTAGCCAAGTTATAGAACCTCTGCCATAGAGTAGTAATCATGATTATTTTATTTCTTAATTTTCCTTTTGCTTCTATGATTTTGACAGTTGATATCATAAGGTTTAAAAACATTTAGACACTGAGAACTACAAATTAATAAATGAAAAGAGACGTGGGAGACAGTGTAAAAATTGTTTAAGGGATTTTTGTGTATTACAGATATATTACGTTCTATGCTTATACAAATTTTTATCTGTGTACTAGTCAGGGAGAGGAGTATCATGGAGATAAGTAGTACAGTTAATTGCTCAACAGTGTAAGTATTGAAACATTAAGGATGTAGTAATTGATTTTTCATCCTCTTTCAGAAATTATATGTTAGCTGTAGTCAAACAGTAATTAAAGAAAGATCTTTGGTGCTATTGATTTATTGTGCGTGTCTTAAGTTCATGCTTTCATCTTTTTTTCATCTAAAGTCAGCTTTCCTCTTATCTTACAAATCTTCCATGCTTATATTCAGTTCTTTCTCTCTATTGCGGTAAAATCTGCTCTACTTTTTTCACTTGAGATGAATGACAAAATTTTATTGAAATAATTATAACATTTCTAGCATTAGTGTAGAGATGTGCAGAGGTTGAGGGCCACTGAATACCTGTGAGAAGTGAATTGATCCTCGCGCATTTGTCCCTCACCATCACTCCTTGCTACCTGTAGTTTTGTTCATCAGGTGGTTATGTTTGGAGAGAAGAGCAGCACGCGCTAAGTGAAGGAGGAGATCGGGACTTCAGGGCTCCTTTGCTTGGTGCTATTTGTTTTGTTCAGCTCAATTTAGCTGCTCTTTAGCTTGTAACTCTCAAAGTTGGTGCAAAGTCAAATTCAGAGAAGATCTAAATGATATAAACATGTTTGACCAGCCCAAGTGATGTGAATAAGTCTGACATCTATTTAGAATGTGTGAGCAGGACCAGGATATGCAAGGCTAACTTTCCAGCCTTAGTCTTGATCATTTTCAATAATAGAAGGTCAGACTTCCCATTGAAATATAAAATGAACAGAGCACAAACTTGAAAGGAAATAATTTCAAAGCTTGTATTTTAATTGGACAAAATTCTTCTGATACTTATCCTGAAATCAGTTTGGGCTTTGAGTTTTGCGTTTATGCTATTGATAGTTTAACTGATATATACTCCATGACAGATTAATTGATAAATTTCTATATGAAGATAGGGATTTTTTCCAATAGTTTTTGCACAACAATTCATTTCTTTTTATTAAAAGTAAAATTATCCTTATAGAATTAAAGTGCTAAAATATAATGAGTTGCCTAACATTTTTAAAATAGACCCAAACACAGACATGCTGTCACTCAACCTCTTTACCTTAAAACAGTTTGCCGGAAGACCCATCCCTGATGGCCCAGCAGTTGAAGTTTGGCGTATTCTCCTTCAGTGGCCCTGGTTTGGTTCTTAGGTGTGAATCACACCACCCATCTGTCAGCAGCCATGCTGTGGTGGTGGCTCACATGGAAGAACCAGAAGAACTACAATTATACACAGCTACATGTTGGGGCTTTGCGGGGAGAAAAGAAAAAAAAAAAAGGAGGAAGATTGGTGACAGATAGCTTAGGGTGAATCTTCCAAAAAATAAATAAAAAATTAAAAAACTCTTTGCCAGATAATTTATCCAAAACAAATATAAAAATTAATTATAGTAGCAAGATAAATGTATGAAGGTAACCAAGGGTATTTCTTCAAATCTTCTATTTGAATTGTGCTATGGAGGTGTAGTTGTAAACAGTTATTATTGTGAAAAAGACCCATAATTACTTCTTTTTAAACAGAACAAGGTGGATAACGTCTTTATTATGAAGAATTCTTTATATTCAAACACTATTAAAATCCATATAATTTGTCACTTTGCAAATCTCTGCCCTCCATTAGATAATATTCTCCTTCAGGGAATAGAATCCTAGTCAAGATATTTGTTTTGGTAGCTGTAGAGCCTCTGTAGTGGTTAAAGAGTGAGTGAAAGAAAGAAGAATTTCCTCCTTCAACTTCCCCAGCAATGTGGTATTTATGGATTTTTACATATCAGTAGGTTCTCGTTATCTCAAAAACGTATCAAAGAAAGTACGTCTGTCTCTTAGGGATAATTTAACCAATAACCAGCTTTACACTCATGACAACATCCAGATATGCAATTAGAAATAAAAGTTTTTTTTAAAGTGCAATTATTGTTTAGCAGTTATCAGAGTTATAGACAACTGCTGAATTTTGCCCTAGGTATGTACTTTTGCTCATTTTTACACAGCACTGAGTCTCTTTATCAATAGTAATGATTTCTAACACTTCCCCCCATGTTCCGGTGTGAAAGATCTGTGGAGATTATCCAGTCCATCTGCCTTCAATATACAGATCAGGAAATAACCTACGAAGAGGTGAAACCCTGGGGTTGTCTTCATGGCCACTCCTGAAATAGATCTCCAGGAGGACGTGCTGTTTCTTGTATTGTATCATTTTGCTATGTTATTTCGCTTAATATAACTTAATTTCATTTAATATAACTATGATACATTATTTCACTTAATAGCCACAACATGATGAGCTGATAAATTAGATATTATTAGATCATTTTTTTCAAAATAGCTAATACTTGTGGTCAGCAAACTATGACTCTTTACTGAGGTAGTTTGCTGATCCCTGATTTATGCTATGTTCCACATAGTGTGCATTCTGTAAAGAGAAAGCCTGTTGAGCTGTGTTGGTTAGCGAACTTAGTTCACAAACAGAGAGTATGCTTTCAAAAGACAAACCAACCTTCAACTTCCCATTACTTGGGAAGGTGAACTGAGATGGGTTAGGGTGACAATAAAGACCTCAATTCGAGTGAAAAGGGTTCTGGAATAAAAGAATTCAAAAGGAAAAATGGAATAATGGGAACTGACTAAGCCTGGGAGACTGTTATCTCTTTATCTGAGATTACAGGTGTGGGGGCCTGGAATTGGCCACCCCAAGATATGTCTCTTTGGCATGAGGATTATTTGGGGCTGGTTGCTTTTAATACACTGCAGACAGGAAAGCAACTGAAAGGTAGAATTTACTTACCCTTTTGTTAAGAGACATTTACATTTGTAAGGGAAATCTCCTTCTGTAAAGTTGTCTCCCTCTCTGTACCAGGAAGAATGGGAGGTGATGACCTTATCTCTAGAAACTCCTATCAATACAGAATGCCGGGACTTAACTCAGCATAATAATCTTATTCCTGTTTATTGTGCTTGTCTGGTGACCTCTGTAACTGACTCCCCCGACCCCCAACATCCTCCTTTGTCTTTAGCTGGATATGATATTTAATGCAGGGGCTTCAGCCATTTTGGCGAGTTGCTCAGCTTACCTGAGCCTCTCCCATGCATACACGTTATAAAGCTTTGTTTAATTTTCTCCTGCTATTCTGTCATATGTGAATTTAATTCATCCTCCAGCCAAACAAAACCAGAGAGGGTAGAGGAAATGTCTTCCTCCCCTACACAGGTTCTGTGGAAATCATATAAATGCAAAATGAAAAATTCTTTGGTCTTGTTTTGAGCATAATAAGAGGTGACTTAAGTTCAGTAGTTTAGAACTTGAGAGGTTTTAATGCTTGAGAGAAAATCAGTAATTGAGTTGCTGAGCAGAGTGGATTCTCTGAACAGCAATGAAGAACCTGATCCTGTGTGTGTATGTGTGTGTATGTTTTCCAGAAAGAGTTGCTAGAGATCACTGTCCAAATGAAGCCAAATTATTTTTATTTGAATTTTAGCATTGAATATATATATGTCACAAGTATGCAGTGAATATGTTAAATTATATTTGACTTGATGTTTTCATAAAGAATTCCTTTCTTTTGAATGAGAGAAAAAAGAATGATGGTCTCTGATGTAAAGCGGAACGACGATTGGACTAGAACTCAAGATCTGCATGATGCTAGGCAAATCACTCAACCTCCCTAGACGCTGCTGTTTCACATTTATTATGTAGAACATATCTAAGTTTTTACAATCTTTTATTTATGCATCTATTCAAGCACCTAGGAAGTAGGAGGGTATATAAATAAACCTTAATAAGGGAAAGTGGAAATCACCATGAACTACTGGCACAAGGTGTCCATGAGAGCCAGGCAGCAGAGCATGTTGGAAACATAATGCCTGCCGGTATCATTATGACTATCATGGTCCAAACGACATTGTAATTTATATCCCAGGAGGCTACTGTAGTCTGCTCAGGAAACTGATATACTATTTAGCTTTCCCTAGGCACTGCATTTTAAAAAATAGGTATAGACACAATTAGATGACATATTTAAAGGATTCAAGTTACATTAATTGTTTTCAGCATTTAAGTATTAAACCCCACGTCTATAATTTAAAGGAATTTAATTGTGGTTTTCATTCATGAGGGAAGGGGTACTCTGTACTGCATTATAAGTTATGGTTTGTTAGCAATCCCAAATCTTGAATATCATAGAACATGTGAGAATAATCAATAATTACATCAAAAATGGAAAAAAATAGTTTATAGATAGGCTTCTGATTTTAGACAATCACCTGACATAGTTAAAATTATATTGTATCCTGGAAACAGTCTAGACATGTTAATAATATTAAAATTAAAATTCTCTATCTGTATAATGCATCACTCCTAAAAAAATGTATAGTATTTAGCTCATTATGAAATAATGAGAGGATCTTCTTATATTATAACCTCACAGAGTGCCAATCTTCCTATAATTAGGGGAATAATAATTTAGAATATGCCCTTTCAAAAGAATCTAGGACAGTCTGCAAATAATAAACAAAAAATACAGCAATCTGGGCTCACTGCCCAGATTATCACAAATATGCATAATGGAGCAGAGAAAGAAAATAAATACTTATAAGTGCAACTAACTCCGTGGGGAGACTAAGAAAAAAATACAACGTACAGTAATTGGTCAAAACAGAGGTAGAAAATAATTGTAGGCCCCTCATGAATCTCCTTTATAAAAACCTATGTGTATCTCTATCTAAGAATCTTGTTTTTTTCTTTAGAATTATTCAGAAGTCCCTTTAAGATAAATACAAAGAAAACAAAGGAAGCTACCTGTCCTTACCCAGCTTTATATCAAGGAGAAATATCACCCAAGGACACTTCGACTTATCTAAAATGTGCAAATATGCCTTAACTATGTAAATTGGAAAATCAGCATATTCCAATTAGAAATTCTACCTCTCAAAACAGACATTATGTGAACTGAATTACATTTTTATTGGTAAATAGCAACCTAGAATTGTTTTACATGCCTAAAATTACCCCAAATTGCTCCCTAATGTCCTATTGACGTGGCATTCCAGCTTATTGAACCACAAAACACGGTTGGTTTTTTTCCACTTTTAATTTTTAAAAGTTTAATGAAATTTTGTTCTCTGAGTTTTACCAAGTAAAAGCCTAATAACCAACCAGACAAACACACTGCATATTTAGTGTTCAGCTTTCCTGGATTTCACTGAACAATAGCTTAACTTCCGGGGTTTAGTTTTTCTATGTGATTATTTCAATTTTTCTTTCATCTATTTATTCATTCTACAAAAATCATACTGAGTTTCTTCTACATATGTAACACTGTGCTAGACGTTGGAGTCAAAAAGTAAATGTGATTTCTGACCTGTAGGCACTCAAAAAAGAATGAATACAAATATAAAGAATCCAGTGAGGATTCATAAGCTCTGGTCTAAAACATACGATATAATACACAGATTCCTAAGGAATGTACAAGCATAAGTAGCTAATCATTTCACAAATTCAACTATATTAGAATTTTCAATGTGTCTTTTTTCATTTACAACCCGAAATAAGGTACCATACTGATATTTCACACATGAAAACTTTGGAACGCCTCACCTCATAGTTCGGGTACAGAAACTACCTCTGCTTAAAGCCAAGCCCCACCATAGGAAGAAACTGAGGTGCTGTATAGATTCGGGCTCCTTTCTGAAATTTGAAGATGAGTGGGAAGATAGGAAAATGTCAACTCTTAAGGATCGTGAACACTCTTATTTAAAGAGATTCCAATAGTTTATTTAGCTTTATCTCTACGTTTACTAGTATGAAGTAAAAGTAACATTTCTAGTCTTACTATTGACCTAGTATTTGCTTGTAATTCATAGACATATGACATGTAATATGTATGTGGCATGTAAATGTAGGGGAGGAGGACATTTCATCTCCCCAAATGGGGGTTCCTCTGGCTGGAGAACGAATTAAATTCACATGAGACAGAATAGCAAGAGAAAATTAAACAAAGCTTTAATGAGGAACCATGGCCCGGGGCCTTTCTTCCCGAGGGAAGAAAGGGCACGGAAGAAGTGGGGCGCACAGAGTGGTTATATAGCCCCCAAACGGGGTGTTTCACATGTGACTGAAACGTCCCTCCCACAATAGTCACAAGATTGCCCTGTCAGCACAGTGTTTGATGGACACAGCAGGTAATGGTCTGCTGTCTCAGAGGGCATAGCCGGAGGCAAGTCGATTGTCTGGAGCTGGGCGGTCACAGGTGAGCTCAGCAACCAGTTCCTAGCCTAAAGAAAGATGCTTAATCCTTAAGAAATGCCAACGTTGGGAGGGGGAGGGAAGTCAGTTACAGGAGGTTACCAGACTAGCACAATAAAATGCAGATTTTAGTCCTTGCCTTTGGTATTGATTAAGAGTTTTTAGAGAGAAGGTCATCTCCTTTCTTTTTCCTGGTACAGAGAGGGAGGCAGCTTTTACAGATAGAGATTTACCTTACAAATGTAAATGTGTCCTAAGGAAGGGCAAGTTCCATTCCTCAGAGCCTCCTTCCCTGTCCCAGTTTATCAAAAAAAATCAGCCTCAAATAATCCTGATGCCAAAGAGACATATCTTGGGGTGGCCAATTCCAGGTCCCCACATAAACATGTAATGTGATATGTAATTCATAGACACAGCATTATCTCTAGACACTTCATTATTTCCACTTCCTTATACTGAACCTGATTTTGAACAGACCTGTATTCCAAAGTTTCCCAGGCAGGTAATTGTGGACAGTATGATTGATATTGTAGTAGAACCACAAACATTGCATTTGTAGTAAGGATGTTTCTGAGATCTTTTGGGAAGTAATACAATTCCACAAGCCCTTTGTTGATATTTTTTATTTGATTCATTGTATGCCGGAGGCAGAAAAGAAATGACAAAAATAGATGTCTTCAACTCAATAAAAATGTACTTACCACCAAGTCATCTGAAAAGGCTCTTTTGCCTACGCAGTTTCGGAAACAACTTATTCCATTTGATTTTGTCGCAACCATAAATATCTCTAGATGCAAAGGAAAATAGAGGTTGGAATGAGAGTTGTGATTGTCTATCGGCCATGTCTTATTTTGTCCACTGCAAACTTCAGAAAATATTCCTTTGAAGCTAACAGCATGTTTTGTTTTTTTCTGTTTCAGGTAAGCACTTTACTCATTCCTGGTATTATCAGACTGCATTAAGGTAAAACAAGAAAAAGTGATATAATTAACTTTCATAGCAATTATCAGTATGGAAATATATATGAAGTTTTGGTAAGAAAATGTTTAAGACCAAGTTTCTTTTTGGAACTAAAGACTGAAAATGCCTGTACAAAATCTACATGTTCAGTTTTGTATTATTCTGATGTCAATGCTATAAACTTGCAACATTTGAAACTGTGTATCAGATAGAGTATTAAAGACAGTTATTAACTTCTAATGTTCTTGGGGCATTTCTCACTTTAAGAAGCCAGAAATGCAAATCAGAATTGATTTTAAATACAAAACAATTATGTTGTCAATATGCAAATTAGTATATTTGCAGTACATATTGGATTTAAAATAAATTGAAATATAACAGAGAAGTGATTTTCAAATACTAGAAGATATTTGTTACACATATCATTTTTAAAGTATACACATTTTAAACGTCAGGCCTAACTAGGAAAAAATACACTAATATTAATCAATATTATTTATCATTCTGAAGATTAGTTAACACACATGAAAGAAACTTCTCTGGAAAATAAGTTAATCATTTTTATAAGAGAAATATGTTATAGTCTGTAAAATTCATAATACTTCTTTTTCTGTAGTAAATCAAATCATAGTTAAACATGCTGTTTTGGTATGCATAGCTCAAAGAGCCAAATTTGATCATAGTTATGAGGGAATTTGAGTTCTAACACCTTCTAGATACACATGTAGCATTCAAATTAATATATTGTAGGAAATATTTACTTCATTTCAAATTTTTTTACTTAAAAATGAAATAACAGTGTTCCTATGATTCCTTTAAATTTAGCTTGCTTCTTCGACTTTTGCATTGGAGGCCAGGAGAATTCAAGTTTGTAGGAGCCTGTTCTGTATAGTCTAGGCAGGCATTTTTAGGGATGCTTAACCAAATTTAGTTCCTTTAGAAAACAAATTGATGGTTCAGGAACCAAATGGCTTTAGAATGTAGTAGTTTTGAGCCCTGGAGCTCTGAAAGGGGAGGTGAAGGCTCATTATCTCAGAAAAGGACAAAGTACTTTTAATTAGAAGAAGGGCCATCATCATTCGTTATAATGGTTTGAAAGTAAATAATGTTCTAATGATACAGCAAGGGTATTCTCCTGCCAAGTGAATGCTTGAACCCTATTTTATAAGCAGAGAGGCTAAATTTTAATTTCATTTTCTAATAATCATGCTAAAATGTATACTTTTCTGAATGTTTTAATTTGATACTGGTTTAAAAAATATATCAGTGTGAATATATTACAACTAAGCCATTATAGCAGTGGATTATGGAGATGAGAAAAGGCTTTTGGCTATTGTTTTATTTCCTTTTTACCTCTCTGTGCCTTTCCTTTAATGTCTGTCATTGGGATTCTTTGTTACAAACAAGTGATTTTTTTTTTAAATTAGGAAATAATATTTAATGGATTAAATTGGACTCTCTGTTAGCATAGATAAATGTCTGCAAGGTAAGCAAGTATGAGAAACTTTCTAAATGCTTTCAGTTATGTGTTTCTCTGAAAAGGCTTAGTAATATTTGTTTGAATGGTATTATAGTTATATTTGAAATACAAATTTAACTCAAATTATTTTCCTTCATATCAAAATATATCTAAGACAAAAAAGTTCAAAATTTTTGTCAGTGTGACCACTGTTTATAATGATAATGAAATATAGATAATTTTGTAGAAATATTCAGAAACTACTCTATAACTTCAAAATGAAATATTTTGACCTATTGTTTCATATTCAAAAACAAATTCAAGTGAAGAACTTTATGTTTTTGGTTAAATAAATCTTAGAAAACATTTTACTTTTAAACTTTTGTAATGAAAAATATTTTTCAAATCCGTTAGCATAGTTTTCTCTTTAACTGCAGAATTAGAAATATAATTTAGTCTTTCTTCTTGACTCAGAATTATGCCATGTATCAGGGTCCATTGCAGTAAATGGTCTAATAAAACATTATAAGAGTGAAAGATATACGTATAGGTGCTTTTGCCAAAACAAACACATGTTGAAAAATAAAACAACAACATATTCTTAATCATCTGATGCCTCCGTTTATTTTATCGTCATTAGTATTTTCTCCTAAATAAAAAGTAGAACAAACTTTTTGCCATTTGTTGTTAGTTGGAGTCCCACTAGTTGATGCTTTACTCATTGTTAGGATTCCAGACTTCATGATACGTGTTTCTTGTCCATTTGAGGCTCTCCTTTGAATGTGAATACTCAACAATGACATCATGAGTCTCAGATTGATAGTTATTTGATTTAGCAGCATCTGTTGTTGTTTGATGTAGTCCAAGCAGATGCTCTTCCTTGAAATTCAACATACGATTTGATTTACTCTCATGGCATATAACCTCAGCAAAAGAATGCTATTGCTGTGTATGCACAGGTATTATAATTAACAATTGTATGTGTCTTATAAGGACAGCAATGGGAAAACTCTTTGAATCAATTACTTCCTAAACTGACATAAAGTAATTTCATGATTAGGGCATCTAGAGTCATTTTTTTCAATTGGCAATCCTTTCTTTTAATGCTTTTGGAGAATTAATGAAAACACATCAATGTATGTTATCAGAATGATGTTCTTTCTTATGTTTGTCATAGTATTTCAAACCTGTCACATTATGCAAAGAACTGTAATGAGAAAAATACCCAGAGACAGAAACTACTGTTTATTTGATTCTCTATTCACATTTTTCAATATGCTGCAACACAATAAAAACCAACATAATTGTTTCATGGTTTATATTGGAACACACAGGGATTTAGGATAAATATAAGAGTGATTACACTGAGGAATAGCAAGTACTAATCAAGGGTTTTCTGGGAGAAAAGTATCTGTAAATACTAAGCAAAAGTACGTTTACGCTAGGAAAAATATGAAAATTATGCAATATCATAATAGCGATTACATGTATTGTAATTCTAAGGAGACTTGATGTCCTATAATGGAATGTGCATCTGATTCCCCTTTTCTAAGTAAGTCTCTTGCTCAGTGTTAACAACCCCAATGATATCTTGTGACCTTTTCTATGCAAATATGAACAATTTGAGGCTATCACAATCTCTCATGCAATGCTCCTTAAAGGGACATTCTTAATTGCTTTTATAGTCTCAATTTTATTTTAACCTCCATTACGTATAATATCTTCTTTGAAGCTTGAAATTAACTTTTCTTTCTTCACTGTTTTATCCTTTTCTATTTTGGTAAGCAATGATTTCACTTTTCCACTGAAGTTACAGGGGGTTTCATGGAACATAGACATAATTAATTTAATATGATAAAGTATATTTTTATTACATTCTATTAATCACATTCACTGAAGGAGAAGCATGTATTCCTTTTCTGTGGAGATCATTCAAAGATGTACTGTCCATTGGCATATGGAAGCAAAACTAATGACACTGTAATAAACATTCTCTTTTGGATTTTCTTTTTCTACCTAAGTGCTTCTTTGGGGTAGGTTGCATACATCATCCCATTGTTAAAGTTAAATGTATTGTTCTTTAAATATGGTTCTATCATTGCTGAGTTATGAGGCAATGTCAATGCATAGTTCCTTATTCTAAAAATAAAATAAGGCAATTTAGCCTTTGTGTTCTTGTAATTAGAAAATGGTGGAAGCTTTAATTTTTAAACAAACTTGTCATTCTCATTATGAAAAGGAAATCAAATGTAATTGTAATAATAAATGATTAAGTACTTTAAAATTTCAAATGGGCAGTGGATATGCATTCATAAGGAAGTTTTTACTAATGTTCAGATCATCCTGGCTTCATTGCCACAGTCCTCAAATGTTTGAAGCTATACATGAATAAGCAACTGATGGTAACATTTGGCCCATTCATTTAAATGTTCCCTGAGTGAAGGTCCTGTGTCCCATTTCCCTTTGTGATGCCCCTCTACCTAGGGTACTGCTTGGCATGATTCTAGGTACTTGCGAATACTTTTGTATTTCTGTCATAGATTCGTTTGTTAGATTATCTTATAGAGAAAAGACCTATCTTGACTACATGCCAGATTTCATACAATATAAGCATAATGGAATTTCACAACTCTTTTATTAAAAGTTATCTATCTTAAACTTCTCAAACGAGGCAAGGAAAGTTAGATAGGTTGACAGAAGCATACACACATATATAGATGTACAGAAAAATGAAAAAGAATGACATCCTTTAAAAGTAATTGCTCAGCATCACATTCTATTAGATTACCAGAGATTTTAGAAATACAACCATTAATATCATATATGTTGTTTTCTTAATAAGCTGTAAATATTTAATGTAGCTGTTTTTCTCTCACTCAGAATCTATGCCAGGTTGCTGAGATATACAAGCATGAGATCTGTTCTTAAAGAGTTGCAACCTAATTGTGGAACAGAAGATAAATATGTATATGAGGTCTTTTATTTATTAAAAAAAATGAGATATAAAAAACATGGTGCAACTGGGACAAATAACTTCTAAGTGGACAAAAATACTTTTTTAAAAAAATCTTACTTCCAAAATTGTACTTCTTTTACTGTTTTGAAATTGTCAACCGAATAAACGTATGATTAAATTCTTAAACTAATTGAAAATTATTTAACACCATTTCCAGTATATATTTTCCCCTAACCCATTCTTCCTCCTTCACTTTTCTAACTCATATTGCAGAATACTTGTTTTCTATTATTTTTGACAGTTTTTTCATTATCACTCATGCATAATTCTCTAAGAATATATTAGTATATAGACAACTAGACCACTCTGGTCATTCTAAGTTGTCTTCCGATTTGGTAGCTCTCTTTTAATGATGGTGAGTGCACTATCTTAATATTTTGAAAGACAAGTGCATGACTACAAGATACACTTCAGTCATTTTCTGCCACTACAAGAATCAATTTTCTTCACTTACTGATATAACATATTCTTCATTTTCTTCTGAGCCCTCCACAAAAGCATCTTTAACATCCATATTCCTACCAACATTCTGTTTAAAATAGTCTAGACTTTGTCTATTAAATGACTCAAAAATTTTGAGCTTCTAACCATTAAATTGATCAAATCACAAAGTCCCTCCCACATTTTCAGGTATATGTTACAGTACACCCCACTTTCAGGTATCAAAATCTGTATCAGTATCCTGAGACTGTTTCAACAAAATACCGCAAACTTGTCGGTTTAAACCAACAAAAATTTATTCTCCTACAGTATTGGAGGCCAGAAGTCTGAAATTAGTATCACTGGGCCCAAATCAAACTGTCAGGAGGGCCATGCTCCCTCTGGAGGTTTTAGAGATGAACCCATTCCTTGCCCCTTCCAGCTTCTGGTGGCTGCTGGCGTTCGTTGGTTTGTGGCTGCATGTCTCCAATCTCTGCCTCTGTGGTCACCTGTCTCTGCCTCTCTCTTGTAAAGACACTGCAATGGCGTTTAAGGCCCACTGAGGTAATCCAGAGTAATCTCTCCATCTCAGGATCCTCAATTTAATCATATCAGCAAAGATTCTTTGTTTCTATAAAGTAACTTTCACAGATTTCAGGAATTAGGATCTGTTATATTCAGGAAGTATTTTTCAGCCAATGTAGGGACCATCTTAAATTTCTTACTACCACTTCCTGTAACTAAGAAAGTTGTATTATATCTTACAGAGTACTTCAGGACTATTTATATTCTTCTTATATTCACTGAATATCATATGATGTATGTATTATGGATATATTTATAACATGACATTAGGTAATAGATTAGGCCTGGTAGACACTTTTCATCTCCTTGATCATACCAATTGAATGGTACTGGCTCTATTAAGAAGAGGTTTCAAGTCCACATCCAATCTTAATCGGAAATGGTGGTGGTGTGTGTGTGTGTGTGTGTGTGTGTTGTAGCACAAGAACATCAAATTTGCCTTCCACAGTCAACTATAGTGATAAAAGATATCTGGTGATCATTAAAAAATGAGATAAGAAATAAATATGTATTTAAGCAACATCTTCCCCTTGAAGTTAGTATTTGATTTTCTTCTAAATTACATTAAATTTGATTATCAGCTAATTATTATGTTTTTATTATATAATCTGGTTCTTCCACTAACTAAGCTGTGGCTTAGTTTCTTTTCTTTATTTCGGAATAATGCCTACTTCACACATTCATGGTGAAAATCCAGTATTGAATGATTTACATCTTGTTAGTATGGTTAAGTGTTATTATTCTTGTTGCTATTTTAGCCTGTTTCACTAAGATGTTACTTATTGCATGACATCAAATTTGTACTTGTTTTGAAAAGTTGAAGTTCTAGGGAGAGCTTAGACAATAAGTCTATGATTAAAAAATTCAGTAGAAACAGATAAACAATATTGAGTTACAGAGTTAAAGTAAACCCATAGTTAACTTGATTTTCTATTTGGAGGAAATACTGTATAACTGGCAAAGTTCCTGGAATTATTTTAAATATATAAAGAGAAGATAGACAAAGAAAGCAATTCAGTACAGGTTTTTTTCTTATGTCCACTGAATTTGAAAAGAGATTACATAATGTAAAAAGGCTCTACTTCACTGAGTAAAAATGCAAAATATATTGAAAAATAGTTCGTGTACTTTTGTTAACAATTAATATTAATTTTCTCAATCATATGTGTTAAAATCTGCCAACAGTGCGGCTGTCCCTGGAGACATATATGAAATATCCATGTGTTTATTCATTTCAATTTCTTGTGCATGATATGCTGAATTAGTCTGTATGGTTAATTAAAGGGCATTGATACAGATACAAACTTTAACTCTTCCATTTAGAACCAAGAGTGAACTACATTATCTGTGAATTTTCTATAGATATAATTTCCAAGACTTATCAAAATATCCTTTTAAAGACAGGAGTCTGAAGATTATTATATATTGTTTGTTGGAAATTGTCATATATATAATACTCTTTGCATTTAAGTTATGAATAAAACAAATGTAAATAAAACATATTTTATAATTTATTTACCAAAATATTTTAACTTTTTCAAGAATGCATATAAGTATATTAATCATTTTACTTCATAATGTACAATGCAAATTTTGAATTTTCATAGCCAACAAGTAAGAGAGAAACTAATGTTTTTAAGCACCTATTCTTTACCACGTACTGTGACATAGAAACTTTTCTTGCATTGTTTCAATAAATTCTTGCGATTAGCTTGTTAGGTAGATCAAATGATCCAGTTTTCTACTTGAGTCATAGGTGTAAAGAGTTGACCATTGGATGTTTGCATGGATTCATCTTCTAGTGAGCATTCATCAGCCATTTCTAGCTTAGGTCAGATGGGAAAAAGTAATATTAATTAACTTGTTTATCTTAATAAATTCCTTTAAATGAATAGATTAAGGAAAAAATCAGTGATTTTAGATAAATTATAACTAGAAATTTTTGGAAATACCACCTAGTGTACTATTATTAATATGCTAAACTCTGATAGTTAAGTTAGATTGGACATTTCCAGTTTCCAGTGGGAATATATACTATTCTATTTTTTAAAAATGTGGTACATTGTAACTTATCTTCAAAAAGGATTAATTATTACCACCAAGGTGCATGATATACCATCTGATTTCCTATGTTAACTCATAAAATTATTCGGTGATCTACTGTTCCTAATGTAATCAATTTTCCATTAACACAGTGAAAATGAAAACAATTGTCTAGAAAAAGCCAATGTAAATTCACTCTTCCTCAAAATGTCTAGAAAACTGAAGAAATGTGGCTACTTTAGGACAGGTTTCTGCATGCTTGTTTACATTCTCTGCTTAACTTTGGATGTACCACAGGTATATATTTTTAGGCAAATCCATTATATAACAACTAAAACATCTATAATAAATGGTCTCTTCTTGAAGAATTAGATTTTTTTCCCCAGAAGAGCTACATATCCATGTATGAAAGCTTCCAAGATCTTAGCTAACTATATATATTTTTTTACACTAAGTGCTATCAGCTACTTATAGCTGTATGCTTATTAATGTCATTTGCATTTAAGCACAATGACTTAGGTCACTCATTTATGATTGCATCTTTGTTTATTGAGATAAAGCATTGTTTAGAATTTGTTTGCTTTAATGGTTATAAGCACATGACTTTCACTGAAAGTAATTCCTTTCTGTAAATGAATATTTTGAAAATGAAAAGTAATTACAGATTAACAAAAGTAAGCAAATGGATTTTTAAAGCTCCTTAATTATTATTTAAAGCACAATGGGTGTTTAAGATAACCAATCTTCTGCAGAAAATTTAAAACCCTGTAGCTAATTTACATATTCAGTTACTTCATAGAATTCATTCACGTTTGACAGGTGAGGGAATTGCGGCAGACAGTTTAAGAGATTTATGGAAGGTCACTCAAAAAATTAGCTGAAGAGCAGGAAATGACATAGAACACTGTACCTTTTTCTGTAGTCTTGTGGTGATACTCAGGAGTTGAAAAGAATACTGCATTGAACCCATCATACCAATGGGAAAATGAGCCCCCCAGAGGTGGGGTCCCCAATTGGTGAGAGCCTGTTCCAGGGTGTGCTAGTCAGCAGACGCTCTTCCCCGGACTCAGCGGGAAGGTTTGGGGGCATGGAAAAATACCCTTCTTTTGTAAAAGACAATATTTCTTGTTGTCTCCCTTATATTTTTGTAGATTTCTCATCTGTTTCATCCTACCAATGTCACTTACTTCACTATTCTGTTTATTCCTTCGGGTTTTACTCACCTTCTATTTCATGCCAGGCAGTGAGTATATAGCAGCACGTGCTCTCCCTGCCTGTTTCTCTTCTCTTTACTTTCTCTCTCTCTCTCTCATTCACATACACACACATCTTGCCCAATTATATATTAATATACATAACAATAATTTGATATAATCTGAAAATATTTCAAAAGTTACTTTTTCTTTTCCTGATAATAATTAGTTTTCTTCTTTAGTAATATTTAAGAAAGTTAATTAATAGACATTCGTAGAAATTCTTCATGCAGTCCATTCCACAAAGTAGGTGCAGGATAAGTGATAATTTCTGTCGTTTTTTCTTTTAAAGATTGACACCTGAGCTAACATCTGTTGCCAGTCTTCTTTTTTTTCCTTCTTTTTCTTCTCCAAGAAGCCTCCCAGTACATAGGTATATATTCTAGTTGTAAGTCCTTCTGGTTGTGCTGTGTGGGACGCCACCTCAGCATGGCTTGATGAGTGGTGCTATGTCTGTCACCAGGATCTGAACTAGCAAAACCCTGGGCCACTGAAGCGGAACATGAGAACTTAACCACTCGGCCGTGGGGCCCGCCCCTATGCCATTTTTTAAAAGCATAGAGGTAATTCCATTAAATAATCATCAAAAATTTAATATTGTAGCCAAGAAGTAATGTAACAAATTTTCATATTTTTAAACTTTATATGACAATACATTCTAACTGTTACTACTCTGAATAAGTCTGGATAGTCCAGTTCTGGAGAAACAGGTTTATAGACCATATCTATTAACTGCCACTGGACTCCATTCTGTTACTTCTCTGTTCTGTTCCACAAAGAAATTACAAATTTCTAGTGAACTTGTGAACTTGTTGCCTGAAGTAGGAACAATGGACAAACACAGTTACTATCTTCTGAAGCTTAAAATAGGAAGGGCAAGTGTCAAGAAGTCCAAATCCAAAGGATTAGGCAATAGGGATGACAAACACAGGAGTGGTAGCCCCTGGATCCCCAGCATCAGGAATCCTTGGGGAAAGAGAAGAGAAGAAAGGAGAGAAACAGGCCCCAGGGAAAGCTCAAAATCCCAGAGATTTAATGTAAGAAGTCAAAGAACCAGTATGCAATACTATAGTCAGATATTATCAGGAAATAGGACTGCATTCTTGGTGGCCCACTTACCTCAGAAAAGTAAGGAAACCTCAGGGAAGAGCAATAAATAGACAACCCCTCCGACCAGATCCCCACACATTAGCTAGCTTGAACTTTCATTTGTGTACATATATCCCATGCGAGTTATAAACTACTTGACACAGTGTGGGGGTTAGAACAGATTCCCATGCATCTGGATTTATTTCTCACACATGCAACAGAGCGTCTTGGAAGTAGAAAGCCTCCAACATATTTGAGTTAATGAGTGACCAAACATACTTTAATTTCTCATCAATCATGCGTAGAGTAAGGAAGTCAGCATCATAGAAGAAGTTTGAGTTAGGCGTGTCTCCATCAGACTCCTAGACTCATTATATTTGCACATGAGCTGTGCACATACTTGAGCTATGTGTTTCTTTCCTTATCTGTAAAATGGGGTTAATAATCAAACATAACTCACTGGACAATTTGAACATGAAAATATAATTATATAGATTAGGGACTTAATGTACATATTAAGCAATCAATGAAATGGTGACTCAAAATAATTGGATGTGCACACAGACACTCACACAGTCATTTTCATTGGCAAGGAGAAGTCCTCTTTTTCCAAAATACCTATCTGTAGGCACTTGCTTACCTGCAGTTTTTCCTCTAGCTTCAATTGCAAATATCCTTAATAAAAGAAATAACATGTCAATAAGAGGGAGTCTCCATCACTGTATAAGAAACTGATATTTTTTTCTGCTCTCTTTTTCTGGAGAAGAAGCATTAGAGTATAGGAAGGTACTGAGTCTGTAATGGGGAAAGGTGTGGCCACAGAGGAAACAGCGGGGGAAGGTAGACTTTTGTGGTAAAGTAGAGTTTTGTTGATCTGTTTGTAGATAAGCAGAAAATGAGCAGTGTGCATATGTACAACTTAGCCCAACAAGAAAATTAAACTGATTATTTATTGGTCGGTAGCATCAAAAATATATTTAATGCATTGTTAATTAGTTGGGGACAGATATAATGTGAAGAGGCTCTTCATTTATGAATGCCGTGATATAGACACACATCCAGGTTATAAGGAAATCATAAAACACTATAAAGATGACCCACAAGAAACGACCTTTAATTAAACTAGAAATTTCTTTCCTTTCTGAGTTACCACCTCCAAAGTAGTATTGGCCAGGGGTTGATTGATTTTATTGAGCAGTTTCAATAATTTTTTTGTTATTTTTCTGTTTTCTATTTTACTCCCTTTCTTCTTTTTACGTTGTGAATAATTTGTTCTTTTTCTAGTTCCTTAGGTGAAACCCAATGTCATTGATCTGAAAACTTTCTTTTTTTCTAATATAGGTAATTAGTGCTATAAATTCCCTCTTAAGTACAGCTTTAGTGGCATCTCACAAATTATCATATATTGTTTTTCATTTTCATTCAGTTATTTAGATGTGTCCTATTTAGTTTCCAGTATTTGGGAATTATTGAGAAAACATTCTGGTTTTGATTTTTTATTTAATTCCATTGATCAAAGAATATACTTTATATGATTTCAATCCATTTAAATTTATTAAAATTTGCTCTATGGTCTCTTATATGTTCTATCTTGGTAAATGTTTTGTGTGCACTTGGAAGAATGTGTTGTCTTCTCTTGTTGGGTGGAATATTCCAAATATGTCAATTACGTTAAGTTGGTTAATAGAATTGTTCAAATTTGCTATATTCTTGCTGGTATCATGTCACTTGTTTAATCAATTATTGACAAAGAGGTTATCTTAGTCTGTTCAGGTTACTCTAAAAGAATATACTCTAACAGAATATTGTTTATAAGCAACAGAGATTTATTTCTCGCAGTTCTGGGAAGTCCAAGATCAATGTGCAGGCAGAGTTGGTCTCTGGTAAGGACCTGCTTCCTTGATCATAGATGGCCATCTTTTTGCTGTGTCCTCACAGGGCAGAAGGGGAGAAGGGAGTTCTCTGGGGTCTTTTATAAGGGCACTAATCTTATTCATGAGGTCTCCACCCTCATGACCTAATCACCTCCCAAAGGCCCCACTTCCTAATCCGTTACGTTAGGACTTAGAATTTCAACATGTGCATTTGGAGTGGAGCACAAATATTCGGTCTGTAGCATGGGTTGTTTTTTTTGAGGAAGATTAGCCCTGAGCTAATGTCGGCCACCAATCCTCCTCTTTTTTTGCTGAGGAAGATTGCCCTTGTGCCAATCCATGCCCATCTCCCTCTACTTTATATGTGGGATGGTTGCCACAGCGTAGCTTGATAAGCAGCACATAGGTCCACACCCGGGATCTGAACCGGTGAACCCTGGGTTGCTGAAGTGGAACATGGGAAGTTAACCGCTGCGCCACCGGGCCAGCCCCAGTAGCATGGGTTTTGAGATCTCAGACTATGATTGTGGATTTGTTTATTTCTTCTTGCAGTTGCATCAATTTTTGTTTCAAGTGTTTGAACTTATGCTATTACATGCATAAATGTTTAGGAGTTTTATATCCTCCGGATGAACTGACACCTTCATCATTAAGAAATGACCTTCATTCCTGATAATATTCTTTGTTCTGAAATCTATTTGTCTAATATTAATATGGTTATTTCATGTTTATTTCTCTTTTTTTTAATAAATTTTAAAACCATTTTAGATTTACAGAAAAATCGTAAAGATAGCACAGAGAGGCTTCGTCTACTCCACATCTAGATTCTCCTTTTATTTACATCCACCATTAGTATGGTACACTTCTTAGCGTTAACAAACCAGTCCATAATGACAGATTGTTATTAACCAGAGTCCATACTTTATTCAGACCCTTAGTTTTAACAACGTCATTGTCCATTCCAGTATCCCCTCCAGGAGGCCACATTACAGTGAGTAGTCAGCCCTCTTAGGTTTCTCTAGGCTGTGGCACTTTCCAGCTTCCTTCTTTTAGTGTTAGCATACCATGTCTTATTTCATCCTTTCACTTCTAATATAGTTGTGTCTTTTTATTGAAGTATGTTTCTAGTGGGCAGCATATAGTTAGGTCTTGCCTTTTTTTCCAATGTAACTATCTTTATCTTTTGGTTGGGGGCAATCTTTACCTTTTAATCATTCCTATTTAATGTGATTGTGATTTGGTTACCTTTAAGTCTATCATCTTCCTTTTTGTTTCCTATTATTGTAATTTGTTCCCATTTTCCTTTTGGCTTGTTTAGAATTGAATATTTTTATGATTCCATTGTTTCCTCTTCTTTGGCTTATCACCAATAATTCTTTCTTGTTATTTTATTAAATTGCTTTAGGGTTTATAGTTTACATCTTTAACTTACCACAAAACTGTACTTTCAAGTAATATTATGCCACTTCACATAGAGAAAAAGAACTTTACAGTTCTGTATTTCTACTTCTCCTTTCCCAGCCTTTGTGCTTTTATTGTCACACATTTTACTTTTACATATTATAAACCTCGCACTATCTTGGTATAATTTTTATTCAAAACCTCAATTATCTCTTTTCTCCAGCACTCTGTTCTGAGAACTACGGTCACCTTGGGAGTCCTAGGTTTCTCACCCCTGTGATGAAACATGGAAATTATCTCAATATAGTCAACTGGAGCATTTGAAGGACTCACCTCATTTCTTTTCCATCTTTCAGGGCTCACTGTCCTTTTGGCACTGTTTGATAAACAATGTTTTGCAAACTGCTATTTCATACATTTTGCTTGTTCCAGTGGGAGCATAAATCTGGTTCTTGTTATTGCATTTAAGCCATCTAAAATAAATTAGGGGTAAAGGAGTTCTCCATGCGAATTGCGAGTCATCGCAAGTGCTCTGGCTGGAAGCTGGAACCTCATGGGAAGAGAGCTTTCTCTCTTTCTCTCTCTCTCTCTCTCTCTCTCTCTCTCTCTCTCTCTCTCGTACACACACACACACACACACACAAACACACAGTTTAGCTCCCCAAATCCCAGGCCTACTTGTACTAGCAGTTATGGAAGTAGATTTAAAGCCAAACCAAACAAAAATTTAATGCTATGTAGTAATCAGATATAATAGGAAGAACACCAGACTTGGAGTCAGATGACCTGGATTAAAATCCAGGAATGTAGCTCTTGAGTCTGAACAAATAAGGTAGCCTGTCTTTGACTCATTTTCCTCATATGAAAAGGTTAATTAATAATTCCAAGCCCACAAGATTATAATGAAGCCCAAAATACCAAGCATACTATGAGGCTCAATATAGATCCTCTAAAATGCTTGTTTTATTTTCCATGATAATGGGTGTGATTCTATATCAATTTAAATTAACTCGAACGCCCAATATACACAAGATAGCAGCATGTATTATAATTTACCATCTCAAAACTATGTAAAAATAAACTACTACCCCCATTTTGTAGCTAAGGAAACTGAATCTCCATAAAATACATAATCATGGATGAAAGTACAAAATAGGATTGTCTATAGGATTTGAACGTAGTTCAGTTTGAACCATGCTTTTTTCTACTTCTTTCTACAGAGTTTAAGCCTCTTTTCCAAAAATTAATTTCTATAAATATTTTAATTTTAGAGATATGAATGTAATACCAGGATTTTCAAACACTCTGCGCTAACATTTGCTATTTTATGCCCTAAATATATCTAAAATTCTATGGAATCTATAGTTATGTACTCTACATCATAATACATATTCAAAATGCTTTTCTCAGTAAGTGGACTTAATTTTAATTATAAAATTATGTTAAACTGTGATTATTTCCCGTAAAATATTGTTTTTCACTATTGTACTCTCAAAAGACTCTTAGTTAAACGCTGGAAAAATATCAAGATGCACACCCATGAAGAGACAGCTGTCACTTTTTATAGTTAGTGATTCAGCATGTTCTGGTTATTCTTTATGATATAACATAAATTTCTGTCAAGCATGCTACAAATTGACAATGTCAAAAAAAGCAGCATTTCAGAGGCCTGGCAAATGTCATAACCACTCTTAAAACCACATGCTCCTGTTTCACGGCAGTATTTTCAGATGTTTTGCATAAGCAGCACTCTGAATCATTATAGTAAGGATCACATTGTTCCCCTAATAGTAGTCTTTTATGCCCTTTCCGTGTGACATTTTGTTTTAGTCTATTTTGAGTAGATCTCTTTTTCTGTCAAATATTCTCTGGTAAAATGTTTTAACAATCCATTTCTCACAGATGGTCTTTGAGCCTGTGTTTCTCAGCCTGATTCCACGTCTCTCTGCACTTAGAGACCATGCCGCTTCTGCCACAATCTCACAAGCACAGAAATCCATCTTGTGCCACCATTCTTGTTTACACGTTTTCCACTGGCCAAGCACTCAGGGTCTATCTTGTTCCTTGTTCGCGTTTCTCTCCTCAGGCACCTCTCCTACTACCTTCCTGTTGTAACTAGGGCAAGTACTGGAAGTGCCACACATGGATTTGCTGCCTCGCTCGCCCATGCCACCTGGAGGAGAAGATCCTAGAGCAGCTTAGTTCTAGAGTTAACACTGGAGAAACATCAACATGCTCACACACACATATGGACACAAGCATGTAAAATCTTTCTTTCTCTTTATAGCTTAGTGTTTAAGAGCTCAGAATCTGCGGTAGGCTTCCTGGGTTCAAAGCCTACCTCTTCTAAATAACCATGTGACATTTGACAAATTGCTTAACCTCGTTGTGTTTCAACCTTCTTAGTAATAAAATGGAAGTAATTAAAGTACTTACTTATGAGTGTTGCTATGCTTAGAAGAGGGCCTGCTATGTAATAGTGACCGTGTAAGAGTTAGCTATGACTGCTGCCACAGCTAATGCTGCTACTCTTACTATTGCAATGACTATTATTGCTATCATAGTAAAAGCAAAGAGTCATTGAGGCAAAAGTAGGCCAGAAGAAAAATATTGATTTTGGCGACTCCATGTCAGATACCTCTCCCACGCTGACCCTAAATCTACAGCATCTCTATTAATATTATTTATTCCTAATCATAGAAGTCTATTCTCAGGGAAAGCAAAACAAAACAATGAACCAAAAAGCACAAGATGATTCCCTTAACCATTATTATAAATGATATTTATTTTCAAAATCTTTCTACGTTTTTATAGGAAGACAGCCAAACCAGAGAAATAGTTAGCTTTCTTAAATAAACTTTTAAGCATTACAGAACTCTACATGTATCATTTTATTTCATCTTCCAAGAACCCTGTCAAGAAAGTATTATTGTACCATTTTACAAATGAAGTTATTAAAGTTCATAAAAAATTGAATAGCTTATTAAAGATCAAATACAAAGTAAGAGTTGGTATTGATTACCAAGCCCAGTCTTTTCTAGGTTCCAGAGATAAAGAAGTGATATCTTAACTCCAAACCTGGAATTTCTGATTGAGTCACACCCTGTAACTAGCCGAATGGAATGGTATTGTGAGAAGCTAGTGGTTGGACGTTTTCTAAATACACCTACAATTTCTGCTTATAGTTGGCAACCTTATGCTCCTAGGGCTTTCTCAAACTTGGTGAAATAGGTATGCAGTAGATAAGCTGGCATTTGGATACATACACTACTCTTTTGGGACCAGAGCAAAGAGAGCTGCCAGTCTTGTCTTGCATCCATCAATTCATTTAGCAACTGATTTAATTAATCCCAAGTATATGTGCAACCTTGTTGCTCTTCCAGTATGTTATTCACTTAATGTTAAATTCTAATTTCTGTAAAAGTTATTCTTCAAAACTATAAGTTGTGGTTTAGATCATTGTCTTAGCTTGGGCTGGTATAACAAATGCCGTAGACTGGGTGGCTTAAACAACAGGGACTTATTTCTGACAGTTCTGGAGGCTAGGAAGTCCAAGATCAAGGTATCAACTGATTTGGTTCCCTGGTAAGGACTCTATTCTTAGCTGTCAGACATCTGCCTTCTTGCTGTGCCTCTCATGGCAGAGTGAGCAAGCTCTGGTCTCTTCCTCTTCTTTTAAGGACACTAATCCCAACATAGGACCCATCACATGACCTCATCTAAACCTAATTACCTCCCAAAGACCCCACTTCCAAATACCTTACATTGGGGGGTTAGGAATTCAATATATGAATTTAGGGGGAGGCACACAAGCATTCAGTCCATAACACTCATGCTGTTCTTCTGTTTCAGACTCTTCAGTGATTGCCTATTGTAATAAAATGAAGGCATATTTCAGCTTGTTCTCCCTGATCAGTTACTGTTATCACTGTGGGGATGTGTGGAGCCCCTCTCGTCATTCACTCCTCCTCTCCACAGTGACCTTCCCGCAGCTCTTGGCATGTGTTTCCCACCTCAGGGAAAGGCGTTGTATACCTTTTACCTATGATGTTCCTGCTCTGTCTCTTCCTGGTTAATTCACCTTCAGGTCCCTGCCTAAGTGTTGCTTCCTAGAGATGCCCTCTCTGAATTCCAATACTTTATCAATTAAATGCCCCTCTTTTTCTTTCTGTTAACTCCCTGCTTTTCTCCTTCACAGCATTTATCAAAACATGTAATTAAACATGTCGTTGCATTTATTTGTGTAATGATTTTTTTCCCACCTGGTAAACTCTGTGGGGTCAGGGACTATATCTTTCTTGTTTACGATCATAATCTCAGCAGCAGGTAAAGTCTGACACATAGAAGGAACATAATAAATAATTATTAATAAGGAAATCCATGAAGAAAAGAAGATATACTGTCTTAGCAATTAAAATTATGTGGGTTTCACTATCAATTGGTATATGTTAAGAAAAAAAAAAAAAAACAGCATGGCTGTTGCCAAGCGGTGCTATGTCTGTGCCCAGGATCCGAACCAATGAACGCCCAGCCACCGAAAAGAGGAACGTGCAAACTTAACTGCTGCACCAATGGGCCAGCCCTTCACAGGGATATTTTTAATTTAAGTATCTCTGTTAACAATCGCAAAAGTAGGTTCCCCATTCTACTTGCTATGGGTATGTAACTTTCTGGCTTTTGCAGGCTATTTATTTTCTCATCTCCTTCTCTCAAAATATTATATCCAATAATTATAGCCAGGAAAATCCCCATAGAAAGTGATTTTTTTCCCCCAAATCCAAAGATGTACCAATGATCTATAAAGAAAAGAAATAAAAGTAAAGAGTTCAGAAAAATATCTATGCAACGTAGCAAAGTAGGCATTTTCTGTAAGCCAGTCCTCTAATTGCTGCGTTTACTGTTGTTTCATTGGTTTTAAAATGGTACACGATGATGTTTTAATATTTTGTAAATGAGAAAAATAACAAGAGATAGCAATGTAGTCAGGGTTTTGAGGTTAATACTGAAGAAAGTATAAGCAGTATTTTCCCTGCTCAAACTGTAATAATTCAAAGTACTTGTTACTGTTGGCTTCAAATTTGTGAAATTGAGAAAAGCACTATCTTCATAAGCATATGTGCACCATCCCTGTCCCCTGGAGCAAGATTTTCATCTTCTTTTGTTCTTTCTTTGAATTGATAAGTGCATTTCATAGACTATTTACATTTTAAATATCTTCAAATACCCCAGTAGAGTACATCACTACTTGTGAGCTACAGCCATCCATTAACTAACTCTCCTCTCCTCTAGTTAGTTACTCAGGCTCATAAATCTTTACCCATGTGAAGACTGCTTCATGATTTTAAAAATAGAAGTGTCAACGTTTGCTGGCAAATGAATAGTGACTCTAGATTTCATTGACTCTTCGAGCAATACTGTAGCCTTAAAAAAAATATCTCAGGGACACTGATTCTTTGCATGTTGGCCATAAATGAATGACTCACCAAGGCAACTTGGTTTATGTAGAGTTTCCTTTATAAGCAAACCATATATTTCCTGTTCTGTGATGACCAAATGAGAATAGAGGTAGTCTTTTCTGATGCAGTAATCTATAATGGAGCAGGTGAGCTTGATTAATGATTTATATGAGAAACTGATTTATGTACATTTCCTTACTTAACAATGTCCAACATTGACATCTACAGAAAAATTAATTTTTAAAATATTTCTGAGGAAACAAAAATTTGATTCCGGCAGAACAGATTTTCTGAGATTTCATGAAATTTAGGCATAAATGAAAATTCGGCTTGTATGAATTTTATTCATATGGCAAGTGGTATGAGCCAAGACACCATCACCATTAAAAAAAAAAATCAAGCATCCTTGTTTAAAAATATAGTCAGGGTGATTGTTACAAATGTTTTTCTCCTGAAAGAAGTAAAGCCCTGTGAATCCAGACAGAAGTAGGACAAACAGTATGTTAAGGAATTATTACAGCCAAGGGTCATTAGCTATAATCAAGGGCCAGCTTAGAGGCAGAACAAGAAGCAGAAGGTGAGTTTGATCTTTAGCCAGATCGGAAGCCATGTACCATGGAGGCCATCTGGATACCAGAAAGTTAAAATTCTGGTCGTTGACTTTTATTTAATTTGGAATAAGTCTTTAAATTCTAGGAAAAGAGCAAACCTTTCTACAGCTAGACTGGAAACCTCCCTTTCTTCAAATCTCTTGTTACTATTGTGAAATATTCTAAGCCTATCAGTTTAGAAATGCCACTGCCAAAGAAGCTAAGATGCAAAATGATGCATTACAGTTCAACCCTACCAAATCTGAAATCTTTATACTTACTCAGATGTGCACCATATGTTGATATTTTCCTTTTCGTATTCTTTAGGAAAAAGTTCACTATCCACTTAGGAAAATACTGAATTTATTTTCTGTTTAAGCAGCATGTATTGAATTTGTGATATCTGATTTCTTAAAGCATTCTATTATCTTGGAATGTTAATGTTCCATAACTCTTGTTATTCAACCGTTACTATCGTATTGAGCCATCTAAATCTGTACTGTTCAATATGGTAGCCTCTGACCACTTGTACCTATTTGAATTAACTAAAATAAAACATATTAAAAGTTCAATTCCTTAGTCGTGCTAGCCATATTTTAGGTCGTCGTTGGCCACAGGAAATAGACTATTTATAATAGATATAGACTATTTCTATCATCAGAAAAAGTGCTATCGGGCAGCACTGTTTTAGACCAGGTGTTGGCAAACTATGGCCCCTTAGTCACACCCAACCCACTGCCTGTTACTGTGAATAACGTTTAATGGGATCACAGCCATGCCCATGCATTTAAGTGTTATGTATGACTGCTTCACTCTACAAGGCGGTGTTGAGTAGTCGTGACAGATAACAGTATCTCCCATAAAGCCTGCAACATTTGCTATCTGGCCCTTTGCTAAAGACATCTGCTGAACTCTGATCTAAACTATTGACTAAAGTACATTTTTAAGAGCTATAAAAATGAGTAGCTCTTGACTTTTGCTTTCCATTCTTTTAATTTCTATGTAATTCATGTTTTATGTAAATATGTTTCTAGGTCCCCATC
This sequence comes from Equus quagga, assembly GCF_021613505.1. Lineage (NCBI taxonomy): Eukaryota > Metazoa > Chordata > Mammalia > Perissodactyla > Equidae > Equus > Equus quagga. The sequence goes on along the minus strand of NC_060287.1, from coordinate 4,269,188 downwards.
TTCTCCTATCTTGGGCTCTCCTTGCAGAGTGGGAGCCTTAAGTGATTTTTCAGATCCAGGTAGAAAAGTGATTGCAAGAAATGGCTACTTTTGTTGTTTACGTCAAATTGAAGTCATAAATTCTCCAGATGCAGGGAATGCTGGGTATTACAGCAGCTAAGCCTGCCATTACAGCCCCAAAATGTATCATAAATCAGTTTGGAGTATTTACAAGCCTCTTTCTTCCTATCTGTTTTATAATATGTAACAAATGCAGTTCACGGTGTTCCTCAGTAATTTGAAGTTCATTTTGTATTTACAGACTCGATTGCACTTTATATGCAAATGACTCATTATACTTTAGAAAAGCAGTATGTTAATTTGATTAATTTCTTACTTTATTTAAATCTTATGAAATGTCACCTGCCATTCAATCTACACACCAGTTATAACAAAACAACAAACATTACAAAGAGCTGAAGCATTAAATTTCTCCTAATCAGAAGACAGATATGACAGGATTCACTTTATGCACATATGAATACTGGATATGTTGGAAATTCGGAATTCTGCAATCTGCAACCAACCCTTCCATGAACCCTAAATAGCAAACTCTCTATGATAAAATTGTCCATCTAAAATAGACACCTGTGAATGTTGACTCAGTTTTCTATGTGGTTTGCAGTAGTTTGTGAATTAGGCAATTTCTGTTTGCAAGTCTGAGGTAGATATAAATAAAACATCTCTTTGCAAGTATCTTTTGTGGCAACTCCTTGTATCTGACATGATGCCATCCCCTTTGAAGGAGTGTGTTTCCTCTTGTCATTGCCTCTGGTCATGGGGAATGATAAGGATAATTATGTCGTCTACCCCTGTGATACTTGGTACTGTGTGTCTCCCTGGTAGGATGCCACGTTTCCTCTTTTCAAAGCAGCTTCCGTTCCTTCTGTCCACTGACTCTCAGCTTTAGGGAATGGGGAAATGTACAGCATGACACTGCAGGCAAGAATTTACTCCTGGAAGCCACAGAAGGGAAATTAGCACGCTTTGGTGGAAAAAGCAACTCTGGAGGAGAGTAACCCTGTAGAGTCAGTTGGCTATCACATGCTAATGCTGTGTGTCGAAGGAATGATGTTTTAGGGCTGTTGACTTGTGTCCTCTTGTGGTCCTTGTGGCATAACTGGATGGTTTATTAAAGAGAGTAAAACCTAGAGAGTATTGTTTGTCCCAGCAATGCCATGGGAAATTGTAGTGTGAGAGAAGGAATAAGGTGGTGGAGGAGGCTCAGACCAGTAGGAAACCCTGGGGTATTTAGAAAACAAAATATAGAAAGGAAGCAAAGATATTTTGGGTCTTTCACATTTTGTGTGGTTAACTGACAGAAGGGAGACATTAATTTGAAGCAAAATGATAATAATATGAGAAAAGTTCAAGAAAAGAGAGAGTTAGTTAAATGAAGAATATTCAAATGTAAGAAAGGATAACATGGGATTCATTAGGAAAAGGAAATTCAAAGGAACGCTAAATAGCCCAATAAAAAAGAAAGCATAATAAATCTTAGTAATTGGCTTGATAATGCCTTAGCAGCTAAATATTCTACTTTTTGTTTTTTAATTGATATTTATGTTCAAGATTGGCCTTTTTGGGGGGTACTTTTAATTGCTGGGGTTTTTTTTTCAGATCAAGAATGATATTCTTTCTTTCCAAGTTTTGGCAAGAATGATTCTTATTTCTTATTGATTATGTCAAGTTTTATATGAGATCCTCCTCATCTGAGGTTGTTCCTACGTGCGTTTTCCTTTCACTGGTTTCCTTAATAAGGAACTTTTGTAGCTTTTGCACTGAGAAATTTTCTAGTGACCTTGAGTAACTAGGAGTATGTAGGCAGACATCTGGTGATTAAGACATTATTGTTTTCACACAAAAGTGGAAGAAAGATTTAGTAAATATGAGAGATATGCATAGAGATTAGGAGAATATTATTAATGACTTTAGACTATGGTATATATTTTAATTTATGTTTATAAATAGCTTTGCTTCCTGTTGTTTTGTAATATAACATTTACCAAACTTCTTTTTTGATGGAATTTACATATGGCACATCAGGATGATTAAAAGCCAGCAGTCTTTTCACAGCATGGCAAAAAGTAGGATTTGATTTACCTTCATGCCTTGCCTACCACTTGCTGTGACTGTACTTTTGAAATTTTAATATTCTCATTTCTCATAGTTTGTTATGTAAAATGTTATGTAAATAACTTTTTAAATTTTTAAGAATTGTTTTTTGAATCTTTATTTAATAAAATAATTGTATGATAAGAAACAAGGTGTGCTTGGTTCTCACAATCCATAATGTTTTCTCAAGGGATAATGTGTTTTAAAGTAAGTAAAATTGTACATATTCTAACATATTGGAATGTTGAAATCTCTAATACCATGACTTTTTAACAAGTATTTAAAAGGTTTCAAACTATTCAGTATATATAGAATTAGCTACCTTGGCAGGGATTAGCATTGCTAGAACACTGTTAAAAATTAAGAGATTAACAGAATTGCATTTGCGATTTTAGCAGCAAATGAAATTCCAAATGCTATGTTGAATTGATGTGATGTATAGAGTTGAATGTGTTAAAATGTTATATAAAGGCAGATTGGTGACAGTACAAGTATGCGTGTTTGTGTGTGTGTATGATAACACAATGCTAATATAAGAAGAAAATGCTCTTATTTCCACAAACAGAATCATCACACAGTTTGAGTGAGTGTAGCTCATTCGTATTTTAATGTGTCAGGATTATAACAAGTTAAACAAGTTAGGTAAAATAGGCCAGAAACTTGCTTTAATGATTTCGTCTTCTGATTCCATATAAAATACTATCACCTACTGTAAAGTAAGAGCTCGTTATGTGTGAGAAATTTAACAACATTATCTTACTCTAGCTTCATCATAACCTTGAGTAATGAGCACATGTGCATTCCATAGTTGGGACAAATTTAGACTGGGAAGTTTGACTAACATGGCAGTTAGTATGTGCTACTAGATGGCAAAGTGGCATGGGCAAGATTTGAACCCAGGTATCTATAGAAAAAGCTTGATTCAAAAGAAAGTCTACATTGTTTTATTTAAAAATTGTAGTATTCTTTCCTTTATTAATGGAAACCCAGACATGTAAGATTTGTTTATACATTGTAATTTTTAATTTTTTTCCCAGTAGATCCTCCTTAGATGTGGGGTTATGAGATGAGTACTTAACATATTGGAGAGAAAGTATTGGAAATTTTTCCTTCAAATGCCATGAGACACAATTCCAACAAGAACTCTCACCTATATAGTCCTTTAATAGCGCAACATTTCACTTTCAGTGTCTAAATCCTTTGTGATCCCCGCAGCTTGCCAACAACTCTCTGAAGAGAGTCTCATTAGATCCACGATACAGGTGGAGGTGCAGAGGCTCCTCACACAAGGCTAACTGGTTGCAAACTGTGCTGAGCCCACGCTCCAGGTCTTGAAAGTACTGCGCTCTTTCCACTTCATCACAGCTGCTTTCATGAATGGATGAGTAGAAAGCCTGCTTTGCTCGTGTTTGTTTTAATGCTTAAGGAAAAAACAATCACTGAAAAATTTGAGATGCTGGGGAAGATTTCAAAATGAAAAACCATGAGTCTAGAGATCAGGGTCAGATGACAGACACTGTGTTGTATGAAATTTTTATCAAGAAAACTATCGTCAGGAAATTGTTGAAACAATTTCTAGTCTGCTTATAATAAAATCATAGTGTGAGAATCACTGCACATTCCAGGCTTCTGTAGAAGATTTGATTCTGTAGGATGTACTTGGGTTTCTGCCATGTCAGTGTGATGCGGAAGTGAGAAGAGGTGGCGGGGATACAGGAACGAGTGCCCAACCAGCCACATGACCTTTAAGGACTATAATGTCATGAGTTGAATACATCATATTGCAGAGCTATATATAACATTGTGTGCGGGAGGCCGAAGAATTTGAAATGTATGCTTTTTTAAGACTGAATTTATTTGTAAGTAGGAAAATCCTCTCAATACAACACTTGGATTATGAGTTGCTTTGCTTTCTTTTGTGTAGGGAAGTCTTGACTTAAAATGTCTGTGATAAGTTCACAAGCATGAAACCTCCTTGGTTTAAATGACACTTAAAGAGCTTTCATAATGACGACCATTTGGATTAAAATAATTGAGATTACATCTTCAAAAAAAACAGCTTTGTGAGATTTTTCCAATCCTTGACCTGTGATTTCATACCTTCGTGAAGTCTGCTGACACGTAGAATATAATAGGTCCAATGTGACTAGGATCAATCATAATGACACATAAATCAACATATTTTAAAAGTTCACAGTGCCCTAATTTTATGAATAATATAGAATATTTAAGGTGTAATAAATTTTTTAAAGACTTCTCATTTTCAGTTATTGCCATGAAATGTTTCCAGAACATGCGAAGCCCTTGAAGTTTTCAGAGTTTTCTCTCTTCTCCTTTTTACTTCCCCACTTCTCATGACACCAAGTGTACAAGAATTCCTCTTCAATTCTATCCCTAGCTCCTCACTCCTCACCTTACTGGTGTTACATGCTGCAGCTCTATGATTCCTTATTCCATTCCATTTTAATATATTTGTCTTTAGCTCTATTCAGGTAATTTAATCAAATATTTATAAATAGTTCATGTTCTTCTCAATGACTGATTCTGTTTTTGTCATAATATTTCTCCATTCATTAGCTTTTTTCAAGGATTAGAAGTAACAGGTGAAAATCAAATGGAATGGATAAGAGAGGGGAATCAATTAAAGATGACCAATGTTTTTGGCTTGAGCAACTGGATGGATGCGAGTACCTTTTCTAAAACAGGGAAAAATAGACAAGGTGAAGTTTAATAAATAGACATTGGTGAAATTGGATAAAATCAAGATTCAACCTGGGAAATAATGTTTGAATTGTCTCTGTGACTTCAAAGTAGAAATAGTACTTGGAAAATTCAGTATATAAGTCTAGAGTTAGAAAAGAAATATAACTGGAGAAAATAATGTCTGATTCATGGAGTAGAGATGATTACTCAGGAGAAAGTAAAACAGACACCAGAGCCTGGGAGTAAGCCCTTGATACCATCCTCGTGATAAGTCTATCCGTCCATTGAGTGTGATTTTAATGGAATTTTCACTTTCAAATTGCATAGTATCATATTGTTCATGTTATCCTGAAAGCCAAATGAAATCTCTTAGGATTATATTCATTTTCATCACAGTCCATAGAATGAAGTTGTTTGTCACCATACTAAGTTCTCACCTGTGGTAAACAAGGTGCCCCCAAATCTCCTTTACTTTCCAAAGACTAACACACCAGATCCTCTTATCAACAGCCCACCTGCAAAGCACTTTGAGTATTTTAGGTTCTGGGCTCTTTTGTAGGCCTCTGTTGAACATAGAAGTCAGTAAACAATCCTACAACATTTCCTTGACATCTTTAAGGACAAACAGATTCTTTTCATGTTAGACCGGAGAGTATTTAAAAGATATTGACTGTAAAATAGGCTAGAGATGACAACCATGCTCATCCATGCGGCCACCCTCACCCTTCATGCCAGTGGAAATGTGATCAAAATTTACAACACGGTATTTTTGAGTCTAGATGTGGCTTCAGAGTCCTATTATATGCATCACACAGAGAAGATTATTCCAAGCTCCTATATTCGGTGTAAAGATGAGTCCCATTTATCATCCCCATTATGGTTTTAATGTGCAATTATCAAACATTTGTCAAACAACTATTCCATAGAAAGCGTTTATTGCGATGAATACTCTATTAATCTGCTACGGCTACCATAACAAAATATCACAGACTGGGTGACTTAAACAACAGAAATTTATTTTCTCACAGTTCTGGAGGCTGGAAGTCCATGATCCTGGTGCCATCAGGTTTGGATTCTCCTGAGGCCTCTCTCCTGGGCTTACAGATGGCTGTCTTATCTCTGTGTCCTCACATGAACTTTCCTCTGTGTGCACACTCCTGCTGTCTCTTCTTATGAGAACACCAGTCCTATTGGAATAGAGCTCACTCTTCTGACCTCATTTAACCTTAATTACCCCTTCAAATGCCCTATCTCCAAATACAGTTACATTGGTGGTTAGGGCTTCAAAATATGAATTTGGGGTGATAAATTCAGTCCATAGCAGATACTAAATCCAATAAAATGATTACTAAAATATAATCTAGCCCTCAAATACTCTCCAGCCAACTTAGCACAAGTATATTTATTTATATCTTCATTATATGTATCATGTTTGTGTGCGTATACATACATAAACATAAGATGCACGTATGTCTTATATATGTACATAAGATACACGTGTCTATATGGACATACATACATATACATATTATATTCACAAAAATTATGGAAGGTATTATGTGGTAACTTTATCATAAGTATAAAGTATTCTTCACACAGAGTTTAGACATGAGTCATTATTAGGTAGAGAAACGAGACTAGAGACCAGAGGAGTATTTAGAAAAGAAAGATAAGAGGACTATATATTAAAAAATAGATACAGTTCTGCAGGATATTAGGCACCAGGCTATGGAGCTAGACTGAATAGTTTCAAATCCTGGCTCCACTTGCTGTCTAACCTAGAGCACTTAATTTTTCCTCTAAATAATAGTAATAACTTGAATTGAGAGAAATAATCACATAATGTATGTAAAACGTTTAAATCAGAGGCTGGGGGCCGGTCCGGTGGCGCAGCGGTTAAGTGCACATGTTCTGCTTCTCGGTGGCCCGGGGTTTGCCGGTTTGGATCCCGGGTGCAGACATGGCACCACTTGGCACGCCATGCTGTGGCAGGCGTACCACATATAAAGTAGAGGAAGATGGGCACAGATGTTAGCTCAGGGCCAGGCTTCCTCAGCCAAAAGAGGAGGACTGGCAGTAGTTAGCTCAGGGCTAATCTTCCTCAAATAAATAAATAAATAAATAAAATAAAATAATAAAAAAAAAATCAGAGGCTAGCACACAAGAGGTCCCTAAATATCTGTTATGGTTATCTGTGGGTTTAAATTGGAATAAACATTGGGCATTCAGATAGAAGGACAGCAGAGAAGGTACACCATTAATATTTTCTTAGTAATTTAAAAAGTCAACCTCTCCACATCCTCTCTCAAGAAAGCATAGTCGTGGCTCTCACTCAGTTGCTCTTTACAAAGACATAACCTAGCATCTCCCAGAGTGATTGATTGCCTGCCTCTTCTCATGAGTTGAATTCATTAGGGCAGCCCATAAATTTCACTACTCTTAAAAAACCTTCAGAGGCCCTGTGACATCTCTCCTAGGCTTTAGAGCTGACTCTCACCCACTGAGTCACAAAAAGTTAACCTTGCCCTGGAATGTAGGAGATCAGTAAAGTTCAGCTGTTTCAGCCACAAGGCAGTACTAGGAGAAAAGGGACATCTTACTGCCAGAATAGTCTCATCCCTGCCCTGAGATGTTGGTCCCTCCCCCATCAAGGAGTTGACTTTAACTTTAATGCAATTTATGTTTTTAAGAAACCAAAACTTTATATTCCAGGTGTTGTGCTAGATGCTATTACGGCTCCTCGACAGTGAAATTAAGATTCTTTATAGAGTTGTTGCTTCATGAGCTTCTCACCTGTTTCACCTCGCAGGATGACTTGTATGTTATATTTACTGGGCTTTTCACGCCTCCTCAAAACCCAGGTAACCACACCACTGTTCAGACCAGAGCCATAAGAACGGTCTTATGACAGAATAACAATCTCATTCTAACTGGTATTTTAAATAGTTTGTGCCCTCGCTCCCTTGTTAAGCTTGTATTTACATATGTTGACATAACTATTAGAAGAATTGACTGCATGTCCTCCTGCTACTGCAAAGAGAAAGAAAAACACCCTCCCGACTGCTGACATGACTTTATTATTTCTAATAAGGAATGGATTTGGAAGCATTTAAACCTTTTAGCAGATTATTGTAAGAAAAAATTTTAACATCAAATGTATGAAACCTAACATTAATAGTGGCAGCCGTCCCATGGTTAAGTGAGCAACACTTTACGGTTCCACATAATAATTCCAGCCATTCAACTATTTAAGCGTGCATTGTGCAGCTAACTCATGCTGGAGGACCAAGGGGACACAGCTCTCACAACCATGTGGTCAATATGGGTCAAATTGTACCATTGATAATTTTTACCATAAAGTTTTTTATTGTGAGTTATGTCAGAAAAACTGTAGAACTCAAGAACTTGTAAAATTTTTCTGCATAAATTGTTACTTTCTCAAGAAATGTATTTTTCTGAATGGCAACAGATGCCCTGGTTCTCTACCTGGACAAAAATAAAGCAGATTCAAAAATGTAGATAACAGCCTCCTAAACACATATTTAAAGTTCTAGAAATCTTTTGACTAAAAGCACAGAATGTGAAAACATTGTGTATTCACTAAAAGTCCATTGCATCCCAGTTTCCTGATAGCATCTATTTCTCTGCTCTAAACTTCCTCTTCTTTTTAAAATTATTATGTTTAATTTTTCTTTTTTAAATAAGAAATCAATTTTAATATTTTTGGATATAAAAACAGCAGAATTGAATTGGAAAATAAAATTATAATACGGCTTATAAAAATAATACTGAGTAAGACACAGGCAAATAATCACCTACTTCTTTTTGACTGGGTGTGTTCTGGTTAAATGTAGAGGAGACAAATTCGGAATGGGGCCAATGTGCAAATGCAAAGAGCAGGAAGGTTTTGAAGGAGGCCATTCAGCTGGCTTAAATACAATTATGAGAGCAAACAAAAGAGGAAAAATATAACTTGTTTAGTGTATTATGTGAGAAAAAGTACAGAATTCCAAGCAAAACATCGAAGAGAGATGCAAGAGAGCAGACCCATTAATGTGATATCTATTATCAGAGCAGAATTCCTAGATTGGCCATAATAGACAATGGACCACTTTTATTAATTGTAAAATCTAATAGCTACAGTAAAACTTGTCCATGATGTGTTATATATGTCAAAAAAAAAAAAAAAAAACAGAGATAGAAGGAAGAAGAGAAAGGAAAGCGATAAAGAAGAGAAGAAGGAAGGATGGATGGAAAGATCTGCTATTCAACCATTCAGTCTCATATTACCGAGATGCATTGCGATTTGTCAGGGCTTTTTAGGTTGGATACATCTAAGATTGGTGGAACAGCCTTAGGCAGACCCGTCACCTCTGCTGCACATCCCAAACACACACAGGCCAGAATTGGTGGCTTAGGATCAGAACTATGAGATCTGGTGCTTTCCAAGTCTTGTTTTCTTTCCCCTCTACCCTCACACACACAAAAAAAAGATGGAGTCTCACTTTTTATCAGCTAGATTGGATGACTAGGAACCAGGATCTCTGTCTCTTACTTTCTCAGCATACCAGACATCTAAATCTTGGAATGAGAATGTATGGATAAGAATGCCGACTACTTTCAGTCCAGTTTCTTTTCCTTCCAGTTTCCCAGTACAAAAACAGATGACTACGTGTAGAGAAATTTACACTTAGGGGAAGTTTTTATTTTCTTCAAATTAGTAGCACGTACTATGAAGAGCAGTAATGTGTTTACCTAAAATATACCTGACCACAGCAGTTCATAACACAGGGACAGCTCTTAGGAATTTCCTAAATTTTATTGCTCCATTGCCGTTATGCTAGAGTCATTGGGATATAGATTTTTACATACCTAAGAAGGTGATCTGATAAGGATGTTCTTCAAAATTCTGGCATCACGCTGAGCAAATCTTGGGTAAGCCTGTTGTTTGTCAATCTTGACATCTCTTTCATTTTTTAAGGCAATTAATCACCTGCACAGATACTAAGGTTTGCCTGGAATTTTTACATTTTGAGTTGCTTCTTTGATAACATCATCCAGATTTTATTTAGATGGGAATTCAAATAAACAATTAAAACAGCTAATCATGCCACCTCCCTCACTTCCCCCTTGACAAGAGATGCAGGAGGAATTTCTGCTTTCTGTCTTTTCATCCTCTTCACCTTGTTCCACTTTGGTTTTAAAAGTTAGTTAACCCCCAAATTAAGATATCCTAAAGATATATAACATATCATTTGTTAACAATAGAATGTGTTTACAGGATTAAAAGAGAATGCTGCTAATGTTAAATTATACACAGAGAAGATTAATTGAATAAAAGGACCTAAAAATGATGGACAGGTAGTAAACTGAGTTGCAGATTATCAGCTGCAGTTTACTCATGGATGTGCAGAATACTAAAATGACAACTGCTTTCATGAGGTTATTTCCCTGCTAATGTCTATCCTCTTTGCTGGTGAAGCACAGATCACACGACCAAATGGAAAGAAGTGAGTCAATTGAGGCCAAACAAAGTAAATGGAGTACAACATAATTCAAAGAATAGTCAATAGAAAAAAAAAAATGGAGGGGCTGGCCCAGTGGCATAGTGGTTAAGTTCAAGTGCTCCACTTTGGTGGCCTGGGGTTCATGGCTTAGGATCCTGGGCGTGGACCTGCACACCACTCACCAAGCCATGCTGTGCTGGTGTCCTACATACAAAAGTAGAGGAAGTTTGGCACAGACGTTAGCTCAGCAACAATCTTTCTCATCAAAAAAAAAATTGAGACATATAAGCTAAGACTGCATATTTAGCAGAAAGAAATATGTCAAACACCATCTTTTTCTATCACAATGTTTTATATTTGACACTATATGAAGTATAGCTAGCCCTGGTGGTCTAGTGGTTAAGATCTGGTGCTCTCACCACCACGGCCCCGGGTTCATTTCCTGGTCAGGGAACCACACCACCCATCTGTCGGTTGTCACTCTGTGACAGCTGCATGTTGCTGTGATGCTGAAAGATATGCCACCAGCATTTCAAATACCAGCAGGGTCACCCATGGTGGACAGTTTTCAGCAGAGCTTCCAGACTAGACAGACTAGGAAGAAGGACCTGGCCACCTACTTGTGAAAAGAACTGGCCATGAAAATCCTATGAATAGCAGGAGAGCATTGTCTGATAACAGGACCAGAAGGTGAGAGGATGGCACAAAAAGGACTGGGCAGAGTTTTGCTTTCCTGTACACAGGGTCCCTAGGAGGCAGAAGAGACTCAAAGGTAGTAACAACAGCAAATATGTAATCTTTTTGTGGCTAAAATGAAAATGAAAGCTTTTCATTTTTCTTTTTTAGTAAGTCTGGAAGTAGGGATTCACACACTTAAACTCAATATATTTTGTTGGATATATCTGATTTTGATAAATGTATATATATATACAGATCAAAATTGTCAAGTAAAATAAATTATTTTGCTGCAAAACTTTATTTTAAAATTGCATTATTTTAAGCTAGTGATAGCAAATCTGTAATAGAATATCCAGCAAATGGATAGTTTTTGCAAATGTTTGCTCAGTGCTAAGCACTTGGAAACTTTGGCACGGTGGTTTCATAAAATCCAAGCTGCTATTTATGATTGTTTGAATTATACAGTGCAGTGGATGGCAGCAATTAACCAAGAAAATATGAAGTGAATTATCCAAATAATTAAATCAGAACCTAAGCTGTAATTACATATTGCAAATCCACTTGCAACATTTAATAATTCAGCAAGACTTGCTTCATTTTTTGTCCTAAGAAGCTGTCTGATATTGTGGAAAGAAGACTGAGCTAAGAATCAGGAACCCGTGGTCACACTGTTGACTCCAAAATTTACCTACTCAGTATTTGATTTCATCACAAGTTCTCTGGCTTTCAAATAGGAAGGGAATTGATGATTACTTAGGTCCTTTTCAGCTCAAAAAATGTTATGAGTCTTTGTAACAGCTGTAAAAACAACCAGCTACAAAGTTGAAGCTCCACTTTCTCTGACATGTTATGTAGTATTTGTCACTTACGTAAGTGACAAATCATTGGGATCATTGGTGCCCATTAAGATTAAGACTGCCAGTCTTTGGATAGACATTGAAAATGCCAGCAAAGATCTTAACATAGAGATCACAAATCATCTCCATGGTCATAGAGTTGGCTTTTAGGACAAGTTGTCCAAGATAGGTAAGCCCAAGACCATTCAGTGGCAGGGCCAAGGAGGGCTGAACCTACACAATATGGAATATATAATGGAGAATAGAGTAGCAGACTTTGTTTTCATGAACCTGATTTCAGTTATCAGTCTTGACTTGTAATCCAGCCTCTGCCAATTACTTGTTGTGTTAACTAGGGTAAGGTATTTTACTTTCCAGGAGTTAGTTTCTCTGTCTATAAATTGGTTCCTACTTCATAGTGTTCTAGAATGACTACAGAAATAAAGCTCTGTATAGTGGACTTACATAGTGCTCACCAGACAATAAGTGCTCAATGACTGAATTCAGTATTATTATGACAGAAAGTATGGGCTGTGACGGGAAAGGATAAGAGACGAGGAGTGGATTACAGGGATAAATTAATTCACATCCTCTCCCATCGTAGTCCCTAAATGATTCCTTTGCTGAGGAGACTGAATCCCTGGAGTTTCTATATTTTTTCCCAGTGAATTGGCTCATTTCCGTTTGTGTGTGTTTTGTGTTTTCACAAATATTCAAGAGTAAACACTTAGAGTCTGTAGGTGTGTGCTTACTTGAGCTGTAGGCATTCTTTTTAAGACCAAACAGCTTATCTTTGTTCCACAGAACAACACACAGTACAGAGAGTGTTGACTGTCCCAGAGAAAGTCTTTAATTCTGCTTGGGAAGATTAAGACACTACTGAAAAATGAGCCCTTTGTCTAACCACACACCGGGGAGCATACAGGCGCAAAGAACTACCTTCTTCCTGCTGCCTTTGCTGTCACTCGGTGGCCTGCCCGAAGGACACTGCCACTCATTTACTGTCAGTCACCTCCCCAGTTCTCAGGAGTAGTGCTGCAGCGTGACTGATAATTCTCTATTATTGAGAAGGGAAGTGGTCTGTCCCACTGACCTCTGCGTCTGTCTTGTGGGAAAACCTACTGAAAAAGGCCCTTGTTGTTTACCTACAGCCAATATGCAGAGAGTACAAAGAGTTGGAGAATAATTTCAAACCCTTTCTATAGTATTATTTTTAGATTAAAAAGGACCATAGTAAACATTTCTAAGGGGACTTAACAAATAAGCCACCACCTATCTCTGGTCCCTTGGAACAATTTAGACAGTGTGTGGAATGGGGCTGTGGGCCTCAGACCCTCTCTGTGGCACTATTAAAATAAAACGTATGGCCTTGTTACATCACAGGGGATCTGGATGTCCAGTTGCTGGCAGCTTGCTGGGAATTCCCATTTAATCCCCTCATTTATCCGAAAGCTTTCCTGATTTTACCCTCTTACACTGGGCTCGAGTGATTTCATGTTGTGATCTCAGAGATAACATGCCATAGTCTAAGATGTTTAGCTAATATGAAACTGTTATAGCCTGTGGCTTTGCCTAAGGAGAAATGTGTGCCACCTTGGCCAACATGAAGGGGGAATTTGCAGCAGTGAGAGCTCTGATTAATTATTTAGAGGTTTCAGGGGGAAAAAGAAGTCTAGAGTCCCAGAGTTCCCATTTGCAATGCATTAAACAATCAGAAGAATAATAAGAAAAAGCAGAGAGAGACTGTCCTGGCTGTCTGGACTGTGCAGGATGTAATTTAAGGGTAAAAGTTAGAAATAACCTAGGGTCTTAAAGACAATTTTAAGGCAGAAGGTTACAGGAAGGCAAATCCTTCTAGAATTGCAATACTATTTTTTTTCTCCTTTGTCTTTATTTTTGTATCTTGAAATGTCTGCAGAGCTTTACTTCCTTGCTTCCTAAATTGCCTTCATGTATCAGAACTCTTTGGCTGAGCATATAATTAAAGAGTCCAAATGTGAACACCGGGGAGAAAGGTGTCTAATAAAGTAAGTTGCAAATGTGAATTTATTAAAAGTAGGTCACATCATACATTGTAATAGCCTTCTTTGGCATCTTTCCTAAATTAGGAGATAAAAGTAACGAAAGGATACCAAATACTTAGTTTTGATAAAGGCATTTGTTACAGTGCTACATAATAGATGCCTATAAATTAATTGGATAAATACCTGAAAGAAAACCTGGTCATACAAAGTCGAGTGAGCATAATCCATAAATGCAAGCTGTCTAAGTGGACAGCTGCAGGGAGAGTCTCAAGGGGTCAGTATTAGCACATGGTAAGTATTTGTTAATGACATGCTCACATCTGTGGAATGCATTCTCTGATACCAGAATCAAATTAGCCAGGAAACACGCAGAAGGGCAGAGCAAACTGCAGAGTTAACAGTGGTGATGTGAAAGTCACAATGAATATAAACTAATATTAAGATAGAGAATATACAAAAGATGAAGGTAATAGGAGAACCTGGTCTCTTGAAAACACTGACTTGGAGACATGCATAACACACAGATGTGGGCAGATAATTTTGAACCACTTTTATAAAACAATTGCACTCATAACAGGAAAAACAAGAACTGGAGATATCTACACATATTCACATAACAGTTTTTCCATATACTGATAGTAAGTGAATGATCAGTAGATGAACATTAAAGAATAAGAAGAGATATTTGATGAAAGAAGAAACAAAAGGTTAATAAACACTTTTTTAGCATTCACACTCTAGTTATTGAAGAAATTTAAATTAAATGTCTTTTTTTACTACAAAAGGATAAAATAAAAAACAGACAATAATAATAGCAAACACATATATCACTTACTATGCACCAGGCATTGTACTAAGTGACATAGTAACTTATTTGTCATCACAATAGTTTTAAGAGGCAATGACTACCATGGCCTTTTGTGGATGAGGCACGAAATGGTGAGTGGAGAGCCTAAGCTCAAACAACTTGAGGTGGTGGAATTAGGGTTTGAACCCAATGGCCCAAGCATTCATGCTTTGATTCATTATTTTGTACTATGACTATCCAATATTTCTGGGGTTGAAAAGATATAGACTGCATTGTGTATTTTAGATTCAGACTAATCTGAATTTGGATTTAGACTATAAACTATGAATTAGTTCTGATCTAGTTAAGGAAAGATCTCACACGAGAATCTGATATGGGAGAGAGAGTCAAATTTGAGGTCCATGGTCCATTCATTGAAATCAGTGGTTCTCAATGTGTGGTCCCCGCAACAGCAGCACCTGGGAATTTGCTACATGTGTGAATTCTCAGACCCTAACCCAGACATATTGAGGAAGAAATTTGAGGCTGGAACCCCTGTGATCTGTGTTTTAACAATTTCTCCAGGTGAGTCTGATACACACGTGTTTGGGAATCACTGATGTAGACAACATAAGCTCTTCCCTATTGGTAAGTTAGCTCAACACAAATCAAAGAAACTTATTCTTTAAATTTCCTAAACTTATATGCAAGACTTTTAGAAGCAGCTAATAGAGTTGGTACATCCACAAACATTCTTCCCACCAAGAAAGTTTCCATTATCCTGAAGCAAAAGACAAAGCTTCTTAACGTGACCTAAAAAGTCTTGATTTCTTCTTCCTCCACGTCCTCTCTCGGCTCATCTTGAGCTACGCTCCCCTCTGCTCTCCGTATTGTGGTTCAGTCCCTTGTGGCCATATCATTACCACAGGTCTTTTGTACATGCCTCTCCCAAAGTGGATAATAATATTTTTGACCCTCCTCTCTATTAAACTCCCACTCAGGCTTACATTTGAATTTAATTATCATTTCCTTAGAAAATCTTTTACTGGCATCTGTGATTAGCAAGTCCTTATTATTGGATCGTATAGCTTCCAGGACCTCTCTCTGCATTGTGGTTGCACTTTTATAATTACTGATACAATTAATATCTGTGCCCTCGACTGGACTGTGAGCTCCATTTGGGTGGGTACCATAAGTGGCCTTTGATCATATGCTGACTCATTGAACAAATGAATGCATGCATTCTTTCCACTTTATTTCTTTGAATTCCAAGCATGGCATGATATCTCATGAATCAGAAAGTTAATATCGCTATCTTTTCAAGAGTCAGTCATAGGATTATCTATATAAAGAACGTTTTCTTCTATTTTGTAAAAAAATCAAAACAACTATCATTGAAAGTGTTATTCACAATGTTACTCAGCTTTCCTAATATCAGTAAGCACATAAAGCAATCCTATTTGGAATACCTTTTTGAAATTCTAAAGAAAATCCTGTACCCTCTCTTTAACAAGTCCCTACTTTGTATATAATTTCAAAGAAATCACAGACACTCTGAAGACCAGGTAAAGACATTATTTTAGATAATTTTGCCCTATGACAATATCATTCATTCTTTCCTATGTTGAATTATGCTTTACTTACAGTTATTAATTTGGGGAAAAGATTGTAAATCCTAAATTAAATTATAATGTTTTTGTGATTATACATGCATACACATCTGTTTTTTCAAAGAAATGAGAGATTTCAAATTTATCCTTCTCAAATTGTAAAGAGAGATACATTATAATTACTGTTTAAAATTTGTATCATTCATATCTTTTTTTCATTTTAACAGAATCAGTAAGTGGGATAAGTAGTGCAAAAAGTGCGTGGCTAAATAAATATCATTCATAGAATACTAAAACTTTAAAAGCACAGAAAACTTTGGACATCAACTATCCAAACATTTTATTTATAGGTTATGGCACTGAGGTCTAAATGTGATAATTGACTCATTAAAGATCAAACAATTAGGGCGCAGAACTAAAATTAGAGCTCAGTTCTACGACATTTGACGACGACATTTAAAAAATAAATTGGAGACAGGTGTACTTTATGAAATATCAGAATCCATAAGACTTACAATAATTAAGTCACTCTGAAAATCTTTTAAGAAGGCAAATTATGCAGGGCAACCTCATCGGAAAGAGAATCTACAATTATGTGTTTCTGGAGGAATGCCTCCTTGGTCTGTTTGTTTGTTTGTTTTAGATTTTATGTTCTTGAGTACCTATGTCTTGGTATAAATGGTTAATGTTATATTCTTAAGAATCTAATTGCTTATTTACCTAATTACGGTAAGATTATTTACCAGAATCATTAAGTAAATAAACAATACGAGGGGTAGCTAAGTCAGTAGGTAACTGACCATAAGGAAAGAAAATGTAGATGTATTTCTCCACAACCGAGTTAAAATTAGGACCAAGAAGTTAATGATGCTGCTGCTGCTGCTGCTAACTATTTACCAAGCATCTCCTATGTATCAGATACTTTAATAATTCATTACATCTCATTCCTTAATAAAAAAGAAAAGAGGCACATAGTCTTCTTAACTACAAATGGGAAGAAAGTGTTTCCAGAAGCACAACTTTCCCGTGGACTTATATTTGTTAAGTTCTGTAGGCCTGGCTGATTTTGAGAAAAGTTGATTTAAGCCACTCTGCTACACGAATGTTTTATTGTCCCTTGGGAAATTTACGTAATTTAGCCTCAATTTCTTAATAAAACATTAGAGTGCTATGATTCTGTTTAACTGGTGAGTGTGAAATATGTAAACCACTCCAAACTGTAATATTCTATAAGGCAGTAGTTCCCAAACTTTGGTGTTCATAAGAATCCCAGGAAAGCACTTCAAAAAGTGCTCTCACTTTCTCTTGAGCTCTTCTTGCCAAAGATTCTGATTCAGGGCTACTGTGGGTCCCAGCAATCTGCATTTTGACATGGACATCTGGGGATGAAGGTGGTCCCAGTGCCCTGGTAATTAAGAAGAGTATTAGATCTGTACTAAACTATCAAAACTATTAGAACATTTTTCAAAAGTATTATAAAAAAATTCACTTCCACCCTTCAAGAATAAACATCCATAAACTTTATCCTCAACAGGCATGAAACAGATTATTCATATAACTATATTAATGAGAAAAGCTGCAGAGCATTTGTTCTGAGTGAAAAGGAAAGTTACAATATATGTTGGAATGAAATTTCAATGTGGTAAATAGGTAGTAAATTGATCTACCTTTTATGCTTCAAAATTAATATTATCTGTGTTTTAAGATGTTCTTGCATTATCTTTGAGACCTCAGTAAATGAGAAGATTAAAAATTGAATGATAGCAGTTGAACATGGTTTAAAAGAGCTTTATCTATTTAAAAATCAACATTTCTTACACATGTACAGGGTGAAAAATTGTCGTAGTTTTGCTAAAATTTGCATCTAAATAAAAGGGCATACAGGAATTTTTCATTTAATTTCCTTTAAAATTGACATGAAATTTTCTAACTCTGCTTATCTTTAAAAACAGAATTGAAAACATTGTATTACTCAACTTAAAATCCGATGATCTTATTAGAAGGAAAATCTAAACATGTCACTGATTTCACTGTTTTTACTTGTAAATTAAAATGTAGAATTAGGGAGTGTCATTTCAGCATAATAATTATACCAATTGCATGAATATTTTATGTACAAAGAAAGCATTTTATAGGTGACCTATCCTATACTGAGCATGAGTGAACATGGTCTTAGATAATTACCAACGTATTTGATGCTTTCTGGGAAGTTAAAATAATCCACATTGCTTCCCCACCCTCTTGTTGCTTGGTTGGCAGTTACAATGCAAGGTAATACCTTTTCCACAATATCTTAGATGTTATTATTCTTGATTTAAAATAACTACCTTGGTCAGGATACTGACAAAAATAGTGACAGGAGAAGAAGATGGGGTGTATAGTGGTATTTCTTGTCTTTCGGTGTGATTCAAATTGATTTAATTTAATCATACTTTTTATAACCAGAAGTTATGTTGTAAGATGATATGCATGAAATCGGAAGGAAAGGAATCTACTTTGAAATTTGATGTTATTTTGATTTGTACTCTAAGTCTCTATTATGCTTCTCAATTGTTCAATATGTTTGCTAGAAAAAAAATAGCAAATTATATGAGACATAAAAATACCTTATAATTTCCTATTGAACACATCCTCAGATTGTCATTCGTCTCATGAGGTAGTATTTTAAATCAATTCTCCAAAGTTATATATACATATATGACAGGATTTATATATTGTCATTTCAATTATTTTTCGTTAACAAGATATGTAGGCATACACCTAGTTTAAGATCAGATTATAATTTTCATTTTAGAAATTGGAAAGAGATTTCAATTACTTTTATATTTAGAACATTTATTTTTAAGATTTAATATCTTTAAATGTTTATAGATCGTTATATTTAACTAAAACCCAGACTAACCCCTAAAATGTGAGTAATATGTATTGTCTGTAATATTTTATATATATTCATATAGACATAGTTATGCTTATTTTGTATACTTTAAAATATAACCTCAAAACTTATACTGTAACCTTTTAAACCTCCATAGATTTACATGAAACAATATTACTGTGCAGAATGTTTTAAGGTAAATTAAAAGAGCTATGCAATATACATAAATTGTAAGATTCCACGCAATTTACAATGCTAGCAGTAATTATTTAAATCATGAAACTTAAAACATCATTTCAATGTTCATCAACTCAGTTGAGAGAGAGCGCAGATTACTCCAGGTCAGCAGAGAAATGATTTATTTCACAATTGTAACTCTCTGAATAACTTTGTATTCTCTCATTAGGAACGACAGTACAGGAAATCATTTACCGATCGTTTTACAATGCACATAATATCCTGTGCATGCTTAGGCAGCTATATGGTGATTTACAAATCAGGACAGGCATCAAAATTACTGAACTTAGAAAATAATTCACAGTGTCAATGTGAATAAATTTTTAGATTTTGACAATATATTTAGTCCAATAAAGTAAGGTTCTTTATTCATGAATGAATTTGAAAGGTATTCAAGCAGGACTCCTAAACCATTTACTCTGAATTATTGGTTTTATTATTTTAATACCGTTTTCATGTCACTTTCTGGTAACCTTGTGGCTGCATAACATAAACTAGAAAAAGAGATCAGTGTGGGCAGAATGGAGAGTGATAAATCAACAAGTACATTTTTTTCCTTTTAGAGAAGGTAAGGGAAAATTATGCTACAATCAGATTTACCTTAATGCCTCAAGGTTTCCTATAAGAATGAACCAAGGCGATAAATAAGAATAAAAATTGGGGTTAAAAACAACATATGAATGTACACACAAATATATGTATATATGTGTTTATGTGTGTGTATGTGTATATATGTATGTATTTTTTAATTGCAACTAAGATGAAACTTATCTCTAATACATGAATTTGGACAGAACAGAGAGATCAGAGAACTGAAGTAGGGATGAAAATAAAATAAATGACGCACAATTATTGAGTAGCAGATTTTCAATTTTCAAAATAATAGAAAAGTTTAAGTTGGTGTTTGCCATGTCGATTTTATTCGTTAAGTCTTCTTTCCATTTTTGAGCAGAGCTTCTTAGCAAAACCAAAGATAATTTATATAATTATTACTGGTGTAAAACCGAGTTTGTGGTTCTACTTAAGCATTAAATGGAAAATGCATCCCTCTCTACTATTTTCATAAGGGAGAGTGAGATCATGCACACAACTCAAGCATTCTATTGTAACAATAATAGTTGTGTACTTTTTTGATAAGTATATTGACACATAAAATGATTCACTTAATTGTAGGAAAGTCAATCTCCATTATTTAAAAAAAAAGCCACAAATAAACATATTCCCATTCTGCCACTTGCAGGCATTTTGAGCATACTTAATATTACTGAGCCCATCCCTCATCCTGTCCCCCGTATTCCCTGGCCACAAGACTTGAGCCTTCGTAAGAAGTTATTTCACTATTGTTATGATAATAATACTTAGTGGCTGTTACTCAAAATTCAATTTCATGCTTAATCCAATAGTCATAAATATATATGTAAACACAAAGCCAGTCTTGAGACAAAGCATTTGAAAACTAAGGAAAAGGAGCAGATGGCATGCCTTCAGGTACTTCTCATATTTACTTGTCTGCTCATAAAACCAGTCCTAATTATACCTTACGAATGCAGACCACAAACACTTCCTTGATATGTGTATGTGTGTGTAGAATTGTTATATTCTCTTTGTTTCTCAATCCCACGGTGTTTATATCAGTAATTTATAAGTACTCATGTGCTGTTCATTAGATAGAATCAAATTTTTATAAGAAATATAAGTATATCTTGAGGAAGGAGCCTGACTTTATTGCTTCGCATCTAAATTTTGTACCTTAAACTAAAGATGGGCTAATTTCATGGTATGCTGCAAACACCAGATATGGTAAGAGCCTCTATTTGGGGAATGGAAAAGAATAGGAAATAATAGTGTTGATTCTGCCACATAAAATTTGGAATCAATTTTCTTTTCAAAATGGCTTTCAAAATATCATACCAGTATAGTTAATATGATGATGCTTTTATTCTTACTCCGATTTATAAAATGCATAATGAGTTATTCATAATGCAAACTTAAATTTATGGTCCTGATAATCCCATCAGTTTTCCAAAGTAACGTTTTTCTAGAATATCTTCTGTATAAATATGTGAATATTTGTATATTATATCCTTTGCAGCTACTTGGTAATAATAACTTGAGTTTTTATAACCAAACCTTGAATATCTGTTTCTTCTACTTTTCAGTTTGGAGAAGTGTTGATTGAAAAGCCAACCCAACATTTAGTATGTATGAGGTCCCATGCAGGGTACAGATGGCATCTTAACCCCATCCATATGTTTAAAGCATCTCCTTCATTTGGAAGTCTTACAGGCACCAAAACAATCATGGAGAGAAGTGGTCTTTAAATTTTAATTTTATCAAAATAAACCAGATCTCTTGTGTATAAATCCTTTGCCAAAAATGGATTTTCTTGAACAGACAGGAAGCCAAACTCATTTATAAAGGCCAAGGAAAAGACTGATAAGTATGCGTTTGATTATACGAAGGTTAGATTGAATTATCTTTGTCTTGGTTATGCTGTTTTTTGTTTTTGCATACATTGTCTAGAGTATTTTTAAATACCTTCCAAATAGCTTGGGTCTGTTTTCTGAGCCTTTTTGGATTTTACTCCTTATTTATTTCCTTATCTGTTATATTGTTATATGTTACATACTATAAATTCACAAACACATCTGGTATAATTACTTATTAAATGTAAGCATATCTATACATCAAGGTTTTATCTAAATCCTGATTGGTTATAATTTTACTCTGAATATATAGAAATAATTTGTTAGATTTTTCTTTTGTGTATGAAAAGCTCCTGCACATTTTCCTCTTCAAGATCTCAATGGAAATGACCTATCTTCTTAGTTTCCCATTTTATCACAAGGTAGTCTACATTTTATGGTGACGTAGACTATTAATGTTTTATTAAGCTCTTAAATTAATATATGGTAACAACCTTATTAGCCATAGCTTGTTTCCGTGAGACTGAGGTTGGTGAGGAATTATATAGCAAATGTGTTTTTTAGGAGAGTTTCTTTTATTTTAATGAGAGAATTAAGCCGTCATAACATACATACAACTTTTCAGAAAATTATTTTTGTTACCTAAGCTATGATTCTCCAACAATAATTCAAATTTCCTTGCTCTTGACTTGGAAAATGAGCCAAGATTTCTCAGAAGGTGAGAAGAGGGAAACTCCATTCAGTGATGACAATTTTTTTTAATTTTTTTTTAAAGATTTTTATTTTTTTCCTTTTTCTCCCCAAAGCCCCCTGGTACATAGTTGTATATTCTTCCTTGTGGGTCCTTCTAGTTGTGGCATGTGGGACACTGCCTCAGCGTGGTTTGATGAGCGGTGCCATGTCTGCGCCCAGGATTCAAACCAGCAAAACCCTGGGCTGCCTGCCGCGGAGGGCGCGAACTTAACCTCTCGGCCATGGGGCCAGCCCCAGTGACGACAACTTTTTGAATATTATTAATTTAAATAGAAAGTTTAAGGAATGAAGAAATTATCAAAATTTCCTGTCTGAGAGAAACTTTGCCACAAACACCTCCTACTAGCCTCCCTAAAGAAATGAATACAAGCGTACCCATGTTGACCGCTGCAGGGTCTGGGAATGGGAAGAAGTTCTTTGAGTCATAGTTCCAGTTTGGAGAATTAACTCATCCCTCCACTAGTTTTGAAATGCATAGAAGTGATCGTTTATGGATTAGTAAAATGCAGAAGAAAGCTTATAGAAAAAAAGTATTCCTCGGACTGTCTTCACTCCTGCTATTAAACATTCCTGCGTGCCCGTGGTGGCTTTCAAAGCTAAGCTGGTGAACCAGGAGGGGGTTACAGTTCTATCAACTGCCTGATTCTGCACCAGCAGCAGGTGCACTGGCTTGATGACCAGCGAGGCCACTGGAGCCACAGAACCTGAATTTCTGGCAGCAGTCACTTTGTGTTAACACCATTATTGATGGTGGGCCAAGCAACACAGAAGTTGCCAAGGAATGAGCTGAAGTACTAGATGTTGCTTTAAAAATGTAGAGCAAAGAAAGAATGAATGGGGAAAAAAAGACTCAGATTCAAGCGCTTGGCTTATTTCTTATACTATGACTGCCAAATACAGCCAACACACAGCTACAGGAGCTGCGGGCCCTGAGAGGCAGACACGCCGCATGGAGGAAGTTGGAAGGAATGAAAAGTCAACGCTGAGACTGAAAGCAGAGGGTGCCAATTCCAAGGCTGAGTTGTGCAAGGACCGGGTGCTTTCTTCCCTTCTTTCACAGTGAGGCATCTCTTTTACTCCCTCCTGTTTTGATCAAAGACCAATCTTCTCAACTCTCAGTCACCAAGTTGCTAGGGTTTTGTCACTTGTTTATACAATAGCTATAACAGAATAGGGCTATTAAAATAGTTTTACCAGTAAAATAAACTTTAAAACATACAGAAAATAGTATGTCAGTCACTCATGAACCCAGCCCCAAACATCAAAATGTAAGCATTTTGCCACATTTTCTTCAGATTGTTAAAAATGAAATAAACTTGGTAGTACCCCTAGCATATGTATCTGTGAATTTTATTACATAATAGGCATCTATGATCATATAGCCTATTTATTTCAAAATGTCTATTAATGGTTTTGTTTGCTATAGTATGCCTGTTGCCTAGAAGAGTACCTGCTGTATAGAAGAGTCTCAAAAAGGGAATCAGAATTGTTGCCTGAAAGAGTGCTAAC